>NW_026943826.1:11306221-11393721 GCF_035594765.1 Anolis carolinensis
TGTAAACAATAGGGCAAGGCAATGGGAAAAAGTGCAGAGCCTGGGAGAGGAATGCCTCTGCATTACATCAGATGTGTGCCAATGGGTAATAATAATAATAATAATAATAATAATAATAATAATAATAATAATAATAATAATTAGATAGATAGATAGATAGATAGATAGATAGATAGATAGATAGTAGATAGATAGATAGATAGATACTCTAAGAATCTAAGCTGAGCCTGGGAGAGGAATGCCTCTGCATTACATCAGATGTGTTCCAATGGGTATTAATAATAATAATAATAATAATTAGATAGATAGATAGATAGATAGATAGATAGATACTCTAAGAATCTAAGCTGAGCCTGGGAGAGGAATGCCTCTGCATTAAATCTGATGTGTTCCAATGGGTATTAATAATAATAATAATAATAATTAGATAGATAGATAGATAGATAGATAGATAGATAGATAGATAGATAGATAGATAGATAGATACTCTAAGAATCTAAGCTGAGCCTGGGAGAGGAATGCCTCTGCATGAAATCTGATGTGTTCCAATGGGTATTAATAATAATAATAATAATAATAATAATAATTAGATAGATAGATAGATAGATACTCTAAGAATCTAAGCTGAGCCTGGGAGAGGAATGCCTCTGCATGAAATCTGATGTGTTCCAATGGGTATTAATAATAATAATAATAATAATAATAATAATTAGATAGATAGATAGATAGATACTCTAAGAATCTAAGCTGAGCCTGGGAGAGGAATGCCTCTGCATTAAATCTGATGTGTTCCAATGGGTATTATTATTATTATTATTAATAATAATAATAATAATAATAATAATAATAATAATAGATAGATAGATAGAACGATAGCTACTCTGAGAATCTAATAATAATAATAATAACAATAATAATAATAATAAAACGGGGACTCAGGGCGGCTTACATGGGGCCATGCCCAGGACAATACAATATAGCAAAATATAAAACAACATATCATAATACAATTAAACAATACAATAAATAATAATGTACAGTACAACACAAAATCAAAAAAGCAATATAATAGAATCTAAGCTGAGCCTGGGAGAGGAATGCCTCTGCATTAAATCAGATGTGTTCCAATGGGTATTATTATTATTATTATTATTATTAATAATAATAATTAGATAGATAGATAGATAGATAGATAGATAGATAGATAGATAGATAGATAGATAGATAGATAGCTACTCTGAGAATCTACGCTGAGCCTGGGAGAGGAATGCCCCGCATTACATCTGATGTGTGCCAATGGGTAATAATAATAATAATAATAATAATAATAATAGATAGATAGATAGATAGATAGATAGATAGATAGATAGATAGTCTGAGAATCTAAGCTGAGCCTGGGAGAGGAATGCCTCTGCATTACATCTGATGTGTGCCAATGGGTATTATTATTATTATTATTATTATTATTATTATTATTATTATTATTAATAGATAGATAGATAGGTAGATAGATAGATAGATAGCTACTCTGAGAATCTAAGCTGAGTCTGGGAGAGGAATGCCCCGCATTACATCTGATGTGTGCCAAAGGGTGTTAATAATAATAATAATAATAATAATAATAATAATAATAATAATAATACAGTAGAGTCTCACTTATCCAACATAAACGGGCCGGCAGAACGTTGGATAAGAGAATATGTTGGATAATAACGAGAGATTAAGGAGAAGCCTATTCAACATCAAATTAGGTTATGATTTTACGAATTAAGCACCAAAACATCATGTTATACAACAAATTTGACAGAAAAAGGAGTTCAATACGCAGTAATGCTATGTAGTAATTACTGTATTTACAAATTTAGCACCAAAATATCACGATATATTGGAAACATTGACTACAAAAATGCGTTGGATAATCCAGAATGTTGGATAAGTGAGACTCTACTGTATGTATGTATGTGTGTGTGTGTGTGTGTGTGTGTATATGTATGTGTGTGTATATATCTATCTATATATATAAAAGAGTGATGGCATCACGGCGACCGACAAAACAACAAAACTAAAGGCTCCCCAACCTCGAAATTCGATAACACAACCCATCATCCACGCCTCCAAAAAGAAAAGAAAAATAAAGTCCTCATTAGAGGGAGAGGAAGACTTGTTTTTATCCAATTGCTGCCAGTTAGAAGGCTAAGCTCCGCCCACACATGACCTTGGAGGAGTCTACGGACAACGCCGGCTCTTCGGCTTAGAAATGGAGATGGGACCCAAGTCTGAACAAGAATCAGATTTGTTTTCGGTGCAGTATGACATTCCATGACAAACACTGTCACGATAATGAAGCCCTTCCGTGAGAAGGTGGATTATATTAATTTATTATTATCATATTATTGTGTTTTTTGCCACCTGTTGAGACATGCCTCCTCCAACCCGACAGGTGGATTTCTCGGCCGACAGGTTAGCTGGGTCGCTGTGAGTTTTCCGGGCTGTCTGGCCATGTTCCAGAAGCATTCTCTCCTGACGTTTCGCCCACAACCATGGCAGGCATCGTCAGAGGTTGTGGATGGCCCTTGGCATCATAAAATACTTCATGAAAGCAAAAGGAAAAGCAGCTGCTTTTGGAAATACAGAAGTCGCCGTGCAACTCGATACGCACACAACGAGCCAGGGTGGCAGGCGCGCACATGAAGGCGGTCCGACCGGTTTGTTCGGTTTCCAAAGTTCAGCTCCGGATCCGGACTGTTCTCCAGATAGAGACATACAAAACCTGGCTGCTTCCTGCCTGGGGCAACCCTTTGTTGGGAGGTGTTAGGCAAGCGGGGTTGATCTATCCGTGGAATGGTGCCCAGGGTGGGAGAAAGATCTCTTGCCTGTTGGAGGCAAGTGTGGATGTTGCCATTGACCTCCTTGATCAGCATTGAATAGCCTTGCAGATTCAAAGCCTGGCTGCTTCCTGCCTGGGGCAATCCTTTGTTGGGAGGTGTTAGGCAAGCGGGGTTGATATAGCCATGGAATGGTGTCCAGGGTGGGAGAAAGAACTCTTGTCTGTTGGAGGCAAGTGTGGATGTTGCCATTGACCTCCTTGATCAGCATTGAATAGCCTTGCAGCTTCAAAACCTGGCTGCTTCCTGCCTGGGGGAATCCTTTGTTGGGAGGTGTTAGGCAAGCAGGGGTTGATCTATCCGTGGAATGGTGTCCAGGGTGGGAGAAAGATCTCTTGCCTGTTGGAGGCAAGTGTGAATGTTGCCATTGACCTCCTTGATCAGCATTGAATAGCCTTGCAGATTCAAAGCCTGGCTGCTTCCTGCCTGGGGCAATCCTTTGTTGGGAGGTGTTAGGCAAGCGGGGTTGATCTATCCGTGGAATGGTGTCCAGGGTGGGAGAAAGATCTCTTGCCTGTTGGAGGCAAGTGTGGATGTTGCCATTAACCTCCTTGATCAGCATTGAATAGCCTTGCAGATTCAAAGCCTGGCTGCTTCCTGCCTGGGGGAATCCTTTGTTGGGAGGTGTTAGGCAAGCAGGGGTTGATCTATCCGTGGCATGATGTCCAGGGTGGGAAAAAGAACTCTTGCCTGTTGGAGACAAGTGTGAGTGTTGCAACTGGTCAGCTTGAATAGCATCAAAGAGCCTTGCAGCTTCAAAGCCTGGCTGCTTCCTGCCTGGTTGGGGGGTGGGGGGGGGGTGGAATCCTTTGTTGGGAGGTGTTAGACACCTACTACGAGGCACCCATAGAAAATCACATCAGCTGAGAGGGCAGGATATAAAGCAAAGTAATTAAAAATGATTTATTTTATAGTGGATTTTATAGTGTTTTGTACAGATGTTTGTTTGATGTTGTTGTTTCTGTATATGCATATGACCATTGGTCGGAGCATTAATAAATTGATTGATTGAATAAAAATAAATACATTTCGAAATAACTTTCCTTTCTATTTTTATGGATGTAGGTGAACTACAACTCACCCAAATCAAGGCGAATTTCCCCCAAAGGTCTCCAGTATTTTTTGTTTTTGTTTTGCTGGTTATGAGGGCTCTGTGTGCCACGTTTGGTGGAGTTCAGCGTTTTAATTTTAACCAATTTCTGTTTCTGTTTCCCCTCCTTTCCGTAGCCTTTGTAAATCCGTCCTCAGGAGGAGCAACGCCATGTCCAAAAGGCATTCGGGCACTTTAGTCGGAGAGAAAGCGCTCCTTTTGGAGCACCAGCTGAGCTCGGATTTGCACACCGGCAACAACAACAGTGCCGTATGCGCTCATGGAAACTACGGATCCCTGGACAATGCTGCCTTTGCAGCTGCGCCGCCAACTGGGCAGCCAAACGAGCCAACAACCGAGCCAACAACCGGGCCAACAACTGGGCCGCCAACCAGGTTGCCAACCGGGCCACCAACCGGGCCAACAACCGGGCCAACAACCGGGCCACACCGGATCGTCCTCAGCACCGAAAGCCCGGCAGCGCTCAAGGTGGGCACCCAGCAGCTCATCCCCAAGAGCCTGGCCGAAGGCACCAAGTCCAAACCCCCCGCGCGGCACCAGAGCTTCTCGGCCGCCGTCCTCAGCCACGAGGCCGCCCGGTATGACCCCAAGCGCATGTCGGCCCCCAGCATTTCCATCGACGACCTGGAAATCGAGGGCTCGGGCGAAGGGACGCTGAAGCGCAACCTGCGCAACATGTCGTACCGGGCCGCGATGAAAGGCGTGGGGGACGGAGACGAAACCAAGCCCGGCGGCGGCCTGAAGCCTCTGCCGAGAGAAGCCGTGGCCCAAGGCGCTCGTAGTCCTGGGAGAAACAAGGTAAGTCCCCTGACAACATTTGTTTCAGGGTCTTGCTGTGAGTTTTCTGGACTGTTCGGATTAATTGCAACATCCACACTTGCCTCCAACAGACAAGGGTTCTTTCTCCCACTCTGGAGATATATAAACCCCACTTGCTAGTTTCCAACAGACGTCACAACCTCTGAGGCTGCCTGCCACAGATGTGGGTGAAACATCAGGAGAGAATGCTTCTCGAACATGGCCAGACAGCCTGGAAATCTCACAGCAACCGAAAGATAGATCATTCCACAGATAGATAGATAGATAGATAGATAGATAGATAGATAGATAGATGTATATATAAACCCCACGTGCCTAGTTTCCAACAGACGTCACAACCTCTGAGGCTGCCTGCCACAGATGTGGGTGAAACATCAGGAGAGAATGCTTCTCGAACATGGCCAGACAGCCTGGAAATCTCACAGCAACCGAAAGATATAGATAGATCATTCCACAGATATACATATATAAACCCCACGTGCCTAGTTTCCAACAGGCCTCACAACCTCTGAGGAGGCCTGCCACAGATGTGGGTGAAACATCAGGAGAGAATGCTTCTCGAACATGGCCAGACAGCCTGGAAATCTCACAGCAACTGAAAGATGTAGATAGATAGATCATTCCACAGATATATATATATATATATACACACCCCACGTGCCTAGTTTCCAACAGACCTCACAGACCTCTGAGGATGCCTGGGTGAAACGTCAGGAGAGAATGCTTCTCAAACATGGCTAGACAGCCGGGAAAACTCGCAGCAACCCAGTAACACAGTTTGACACCATTTCAACTGCTCTGGACTCCTGGAATACACCCCACTTGCCTAGTTTCCAACAGACCTTACAACCTCTGAAGATGCCTGCCACAGATGTGGGCGAAACGTCAGGAGAGAATGCTTCTCAAACATGGCTAGACAGCCTGGAAAACTCACAGCAACCTAGTAACACAGTCTGACATCATTTCAACTGCTCTGGACTCTTGGAAGTTGCAGTTGAGATATCCGTGCATTCATCACTGGAGTTCTGGACTATCTTTTAATTTATTATAATTATTATTATTATTATTATTATTATTATTATTATTATTATTATTTATTGTGACACAGCAAACAAGATAGATATGCTGGATTTCGTATCACAAAATCACAAGTCGAACACTTCCCAAGTGTCTAGGACTGTGTGATGTATTTTCGGATGATGCGTGCAGATCCGAGTAGGGTGGCCTTTTGCAGTTGTTGTTGTTGTTGTTGTTATTATTATTATTAATTGCCTGCCTCTCCTTTCGGCAACATAATCGGCCCAATTTGGGCAGAAATTCAAGAAGGGCGCTTCCAGGCGGGACAAAAATGCGGGTTTTTAAAACCTGCTTTCGTGCGCATTTTTGTCCCTATCTCCAAATGAAAACTGGGTTTTCCCATTCTGGTGTGTAGATGCCTTCCCAGTAAATACTGGGAGGGCATTCGGACACCCAAGCTCCACAAAACATCCTAAAGAAAAGTTCAGGAAACATCCTGCATTTTTTAGTTTTGTTCGTCTTCCTCTTTAGCTCGGTTCGTGGTCTATTTTTGACGGACTTGCAGATGGTCTTCATTATCATCCTCATTGGCCGATACATGATGTTGGGTCAGAGATCACTGTGCTTAAAGGCCAAACAAATTAACTCCTTCCATCCCAAGAGCGGAAATCCTACACTCGAGATCTGGCTCGTCTTAGTGTCTTCCAGGAACCAGAAAGTTAAGGGACTGAAATGAACAAAAAAATTACCAGGGAAACGAGAGACTATTTGGAAATGTCGGAACACAACAAAGCTCTTTCGAAGCATCTGGTCTTTCCCAGGAATGTTTCATGAGAGAAGAAGCTGGAGCTGGGTATCAACAAGAGTTCATAGTCTCATCCTTGAGCAAAGACGGGCTCCAGCTGCTTTCCAAACTTTCCAGAGAATGCTGGCCATTCCTTTTCCCCGCGAGCCTGGAGAATCTCAATTGTCAAGGATGTCTCCGAAATGCCATTTTCCATCGCTTAAGTGCTGGGAAAGA
Organism: Anolis carolinensis; assembly: GCF_035594765.1. Classification (NCBI taxonomy): domain Eukaryota; kingdom Metazoa; phylum Chordata; class Lepidosauria; order Squamata; family Anolidae; genus Anolis; species Anolis carolinensis. The sequence goes on from NW_026943826.1 coordinate 11,313,075, forward strand.
ATTTCGCCTCTTCGCATTTTTCACTTTTCATTAGTTCTTTTTGAAAAACATCCCGAGCAAATTAGCTCTGGATGCATCAGTGGGCTCTTTGGTTGTAAGGTGAACTACAACTCCCACTCTGGTGAGTCAGTAGGTTGAGTCACTCATGGGGGTTCTGTGTGCCAATTTAGGTCCAGATCCGTCATTGGTGGAAGTCTCAGTTTCCGTAGTTGTGGGTGAACTACAACTCCCAGAAAGCAAGGTCAGTTCCTAACCCTAACCCAAATCCCTCCAGTCATCACAGATAGATATATATATATATATATATATATATATATAGTCAGTTTTATTATATATATAGATGTTTAACTGTTGCTGTAAACTGCCTTGAGTCTGCAGAGTGAGGTTGAATGGGCCTTAAGAAGCATTGCTAATAACAAGGCAGCAGAAGACAATGGGATTCCAGCTGAAGAGATCAAGAGAAGGTGGCGATAATAATAATAATAATAATAATAATAATAATAACAACAACAACAACAACTATTGTAAACTGCCTTGAGTCTGAGGAGTGAGGTTGAATGGGCCTAATAATAATAATAATAATTATTATTATTATTATTATTATTATTATTATTATTATTATACTTTATTTATATACCGCCCTATCTCCCGGATGGGACTCAGGGCGGTTTACAGTCATAAAAGCAACACAAACATTACATAACAACATAATACACATTATTAAACAAAGTAAAATAATACAATTATAACAATAAATCACACTTACATGACCAGATCAGGGGACGGGAACCATAAACCCAATATATTAAAATGTATCATTTTAGGCTAGGGAAATCTTGTGCAATATATTCAGGCTCAGAAATCGGCAGTAGTCCAATGTAATTACTCAAAAACCAGCCGACACCACCAGGTCTTAAGAAGCATTGCTAATAACAAGGCAGCAGGAGACAATGGGATTCCAGCTGAAGAGAAGGTGGCGATAATAATAATAATGATAATAATGATGATGATGATAATAATAACTGTTGTTGTAAACTGCCTTGAGTCTGCGGAGTGAGGTTGAAAGAACCTTAACTATTGCTAATAACAAGGCAGCAGGAGACAATGGGAATCCAGCTGAAGAGATCAAGAGAAGGTAGCAATAATAATAATAATAATAACTGTTGTTGTAAACTGCCTTGAGTCTGCGGAGTGAGGTTGAATGGGCCTTAAGAAGCATTGCTAATAACAAGGCAGTAGGAGACAATGGGATTCCAGCTGAAGAGATCAAGAGAAGGTGGCGATAATAATAATAATAATAATAATAACTTTATTTTTTTTATCCCGCCTCCATCTCCCCAAGGGGATTTGGAGCGGCTTACATGGGACGAGCCCAATTGATCTAGAAATTTCCTAAATAAATAAATAAATAGGGCATCTGGGGTCGAAACAACTACGTTCTGCTTATGTAAGGCTGCATTCCAAGGGTAGCAGTGGACTTCGGCAGTAATCCCCAAATCAAGGGCTTTTCCTGTCTCGCTGGGATTGTCTTGGCAACACTGGAGATGCGAGAAAGCTAGCCAGGAAAATTCCATTGAGTTGAGAAATGTGTGTGCCCAAGGAAAGGTCGAGAAATAGTTCTGAGGGATTGTTATGAAAAGTATCCCATAAGTGTCCGTCTCATTCTCTCTAGCGAACCTTTGGCCGGAAACGCATGCAGCGGCACGGAGGCTCCTTCAAGGACGGTGAGTGCGAAGCCCTGGAAAAATGTTATTGTGAAGTTTATTATTTGCAAGGTAAGTTGAGTTACAGAATAGTCTGAGACCTTGGTGTCACTTATCCGTCCCGGTTTCTGCCTCCAGATCCCCGCTTGTACCAGGAGATCCGTGAAAAGGGCCTCTACTCCATCAGCCACGAGTCGGACGACGACCTCCTCGACATCCCCGAGGAGGCCCCGAGTTCGGACTCCATTATCGTGGTGAGCAACTATCGCCCTGCGCACGTCACCTGGAGCCAGCTCCCAGAGGTGAGAACGGACCTTGACTTTTGCTTTGCAGCAGACTGTGTGGCGAGTGAATTAGAACCAGACATCTTGAGGAGTGAGGTTAGGAAGCATTGCTAATAACAAGGCAACAGGAGATGATGGGATCCCAGCTGAAGAGATGAAGAGAAGGTGGCGATACTATACAGACGATCTGTATAGGAAGGGTAATAATATCAAGGATAGCTTTGACTGTGTGGTGAGTGAATTAGAGCCAGTCATCCTGAGGAGTGAGGTTGAATGGGCCTTAGGAAGCATTGCTAATAACAAGACAACAGGAGACAACAGGATCCCAGCTGAAGAGATGAAGAGAAGGTGGCGAGACTATACAGAAGATCTGTATCGGAAGGATAATAATATCGAGGATAGCTTTGACTGTGTGGCGAGTGAATTAGAACCAGACATCCTGAGGAGTGAAGTTGAATGGGCCTTAAGAAGCACTGCTAACAACAAGGCAGCAGGAGATGATGGGATCCCAGCTGAAGAGATCAAGAGAAGGTGGCGAGACTATACAGTAGATCTGTATAGGAAGGATAATAATATCGAGGATAGCTTTGACTGTGTGGTGAGTGAATTAGAGCCAGACATCCCGAGGAGTGAGGGTGAATGGGCCTTAGGAAGCATTGCTAATAACAAGGCAGCAGGAGACGACGGGATCCTAGCTGAAGAGATCAAGAGAAGGTGGCGAGAATATACAGATCTGTATAGGAAGGATAATAATTTCGAGGATAGCTTCGACTGTGTGGTGAGTGAATTAGAACCAGACATCCTGAGGAGTGAGGTTGAATGGGCCTTAAGAAGCATAGCTAATAACAAGGCAGCAGGAGACTATGGGATTCCAGCTGAAGAGATCAAGAGAAGGTGGTGAGACTATACAGTAGATCTGTATAGGAAGGATAATAATATCGAGGATAGCTTTGACTGTGTGGTGAGTGAATTAGAGCCAGACATCCCGAGGAGTGAGGTTGAATGGGCCTTAGGAAGCATTGCTAATAACAAGGCAGCAGGAGACGACGGGATCCTAGCTGAAGAGATCAAGAGAAGGTAGCGAGAATATACAGATCTGTATAGGAAGGATAATAATTTCGAGGATAGCTTCGACTGTGTGGTGAGTGAATTAGAACCAGACATCCTGAGGAGTGAGGTTGAATGGGCCTGAAGAAGCATTGCTAATAACAAGGCAGCAGGAGACAACAGGATCCCAGCTGAAGAGATGAAGAGAAGGTGGCGAGACTATACAGAAGATCTGTATCGGAAGGATAATAATATCAAGGATAGCTTTGACTGTTTGGTGAGTGAATTAGAACCAGACATCCTGAGGACTGAGGTTGAATGGATCTTAAGAAGCATTGCTAATAACAAGGCAGCAGGAGACGACCTTTACCTTTATGGCTGAGCCGATTGATATATATCTCAAAAACGAGAAGTGATAGGGGGAAATGGGCACAATTTTTGAAACAAGGCAGTCAAATATTGAGCCAATGATCTCCTCGCCCTTTTTATGGACTGGAAGTCTCTTTAAGGAACTCTTGGCCACGAAGGCCAAAGATGTCTTCCTGGGACGGCGCCTCCGCCTTCCAGGCATCTGCGCTCTGAGCAGGATCAATCATGTTTGCTGACAGCCCTGTTTTTATTGTTTCAGACATAGGTAGGGCGAGATAACAGGGAGAAGGGAAACGCCCTGCAAGGAGCAGGACAGTAATAATATACCTTGCGTGGTGAGTGCAGGTGGCGAGTTCGTTCTCACTAGTGAGTTCCTGCTCCACGATAGACGTTATATCATTCTTATTCATCTATACACACAATAAAAGTGAAAGTAGGTATGAAACCATAGTGCGCCCGGCTCAGCTAAGTATTGTTTGTCTTCTGCAGGTCCAGGAAGCAGGAATTCTGGAGTCGATATCTCAAGAGGAACGCAAAAGGCAAGAGGTAAGCTGTTAGACCACGTATGGACAAACTTCAACCTTGTCAGGTGTTTTGGACTTCAACTCCCACAATTCCTAACAGCCGGCCATTTCTGCCATGGATTTGTAGTTCGCGATGCAACGTATCAAGAGGACATTCCTCCCGATTGTGTTTTTGTTTGGCAGGCCATTTTTGAGATCGTAACTTCAGAGTATTCCTACATGAGGAGCCTGGAGATCCTGGTCAACCACTTCTTGAAGTCCGAGGGGCTGAAGGAGACCATGACCCAGACGGACCACCACCACCTCTTCTCCAACATCGGGGACATCTTGGCGGTCAGCAAGAGGTACGTCTCAAGGGGAAGAAGCTTGGAGTAACGTTTTGGGAAACACAGAAAATCGAGGATGACATTGTCCCTGTAGGAAAGCCTTCACTTGGGTGGTGGGAAGGATGGCGTTTGTGGAGGACATTGGCAGGAGTGTCTTCCTTCTCCTTTTCTTTTGTCCAGCTTTTTCGAGGACTTGGAAAAGCGGCACCAGGAGAACGTCCTGATCCCAGACATCAGCGACATTGTGGCGGCTCACGCCGGCGGCCGTTTCAACCCCTACGTCATCTACTGCTCCAATGAGGTCTACCAGCAGAGGACCCTTCAGAAGCTCTTGTGAGTGGCCCACTTGCTCCAAATTATTGTGACATGCGTGCTGGGCCCATAACCATTGTCAGGAAAGGGTGAAATTGAGACACATCCACCTTCCGTCTCAATTTTCCTAAATTGAGACAGAAGGTGGATGTGTCTCAATTTCACCCTTTCCTGACAATAAGTCTTCCCCGTATCCGGACCCGAAACCATTTCCCTGTTCCGTTTCAGAGCCACAAACCCAGCCTTTAAGGAGCTCTTGAAGCAGATTGAGCAGAAACCAGAGTGTGGCAGCCTTCCTCTGATCTCGTTCCTCATCCTCCCCATGCAGAGGGTCACCCGCCTGCCTCTGCTCATGGATGTAAGTAAAGGCAGTGGGGCTTTGAATATCGCTTTTGGAACGGGCTGGGCTGTGTCACTAATAAATAAATCACTACTGGCCAAAAGGTCATCAGATCAAAGCCTGGGTCGGATTGAGCTCCCGACCATTAATAGCCTAGCTCATTGTTGACCTAAGCAACCCGAAAGACAGTTGCATCTGTCAAGTAGGAAATTTAGGTACCACTTTATGTGGGAGGCTAATTTAATCATAAAAACGTGTGGAAGAATGAGGAAGTACTCCCATCAAGGGCTCGGGTGTCACAGTGGATCGAGCAGACCCTCATGAAGCTGGGAAATGTTAAATTGCCTCTTTGTCTGTCCATATGTCATGCGTCTAATAATGACATTGAATGTCTTCCTTGCTTTCAGACTGTTTGCCAGAAGACGCAAATGTACACTCCAGCTTATGAAGCTGCCACTCAAGCTCTGAAGGCCATCAGTAAGGTAAAAATCTTGAGATATATTACCAGCTTGGACTCATTGCTATCGTTTGTTTAGTAAGGAGGGTAGGGCTTGCCTTTAGATGCGGTGTCTTCTGCTCACATGTCCTTTAGCCTCTCCCCTTAACCTCAGAGCAAGTTGCAAGTCCCATTATCTCCATAATGGATCATCAAAAGGGATGGGAGTTGTGGTTCAATAAAATCTTATAAGTCCAAAGTGTCTCCCAATGCTCAATGCTCCAGTACGATTCCTTCCCAAGTCATCCTCAGAGCCCGAGATGCTTGTCTGTTCTTACGATGTGCTGTAGATGGATTAGGAATTAGCTGGTTTTCCTCGTAATAGACAGTAAGAGCACCTAAAGCTTCCGAGAGCTTCTGTTCGACCATTTCATTGTGCAAAAGTTGCCCATGTTTCTGTATTTCCAGCTTGTGAAGCAGTGCAATGAAGGCGCCCACACCATGGAGCGGACGGAGCAGATGTGCACGTTGCAGAAGCAGCTGGCATTTGGGAAAATCAAGGTGAGACCTCGCCGGGGTCCAAACCAGGGCTGGATGTGATTTAGATGGATTCGGAATCAGCTGGTTTCCCTGTAATAGGCAGTAAGAGCACCTAAAGCTTCGGAGAGCTTCTGTTCAACTATTTCCAAGCTCTCTGCTTGGTACGATCGATGTGCAGCTTCTGCCTTTCCTGAAAATAGCTAGTTTTGGAATCATACGTGGGTCTATTTTTCCATAATTCTATGGAATTACGTCGCTGGGACCTTAGTATTAATTATTAGACACGTCCAAAAAATCGTTTTGAATCGTATATCGGAATTATTTCGGATTGTTCTCACTTTTTGATACGCATTCCGAGACATTGTCTCACAACGCAACCAGCAATTTAATTTGAACCATTGTTGGACCATTCTCTAATTGTCTCTTAATGTTTCGTTAATTTTCCCACCCCCCCCCCCCAAAAAAATTTTTTAATATATTTTTTAAAATATATTTTTTAAAATTTTTGTTTCTGCTCCCCGGCCAATTAGAAGCTTCCACGATGGACGCAAAGGTGGGAGCTAATGTCCTCTGCGTCCACATGGAAGATTGCCATACAAGGCCGGTGTGTAGCAATTTCGCATGCGCGTCCGCCGTTTTAGAAACATTTAGAATCATAACGAATTTTCTGAAATATCCGAAATTTTTGGGTGAAAAAATCTGAAATACTTTCTATATCGAAGCGCCAGCGCCCCCTACTTTAGAAACGAGAATTGAAACTTTTTTTCATCGATCTGACATGCCTATTAAGTATCCCACTGTGGTCCTCTTAGTCCATGGTTTTACTGCTCAACTTCCTTCGAAGCCGGGAGCGAGTTGTATATCGTATATTCGCGACTGTGCATTGCTTAGTGTTTACTGTGCTCTGCTTAACTACATATTGCCTACTTATTGGTTTGCGTCGCTAGAAAATGTACCTCTCTCGCCTCGTCTTGTCTGCTTGCAAAACCCTTTCTTCGAAGGCGGCTGTGTAAATAGCTACCTACCTACTCCATCCCTCGCTTTGTAAACAAATCCCGTCTTCTTTTAGTTTGGGTTGGGTTTGTTTATTTAGCAGGTATTGCTACGGGAAGAAAGCCAGTCTGAGTCACATGGAGTCATTTCACTACCATAGCTAAGGCTCTGGTTTAAGGAGGTTTTGAAGCAGAGGCCAGATGGCCATCTCTCGGTGGGGCTTTGATGGTGCTCTTCCTGCCTGGTAAAAGAGGGATGGACTGGATGGGCTTTGGGGGTCTCTTCCAACTCAACAACAACAATAACATAGCAATTCTATCTTCCTGTCTGGTGGAAGAGGTTGGACGGGATGGCCTTTGGAGGTCTCTTCCAACCCAACAACAATAACAACAACATAGTAATTCTATCTTCCTGTCTGGTGGAAGAAGTTGACTGGATGGCCTTTGGGGGTCTCTTCCAACTCAACAACAGCAATAACAGCAACAACAGCAACAACATTGTAATTCTATCTTCCTGTCTGGTGGAAAAGGTTAGACTGGATGGACTTTGGAGGTCTCTTCCAACCCAACAACAACAATATAGTAATTCTATCTTCTTGTCGGGTTGAAGAGGTTGACTGGATGACCTTTGGGGGTCTCTTCCAACTCAACAACAACAACAACAATATAGTAATTTTATCTTCTGTCTGGTGGAAGAGATTGGACTGGATGGCCTCTGGAGGTCTCTTCCAACCCAACAACAACAACAACATAGCAATTCTATCTTCCTGTCAGGTGGAAGAGGTTGGACTGGATGGCCTTTGGAGGTCTCTTCCAACCCAACAACAACAACAATAATATAGTAATTCTATCTTCCTGTCTGGTGGAAGAGGTTGGACGGGATAGTCTTTGAGGGTCTCTTCCAACCCAACAACAACAACAACAACAACATAGTAATTCTATCTTCTTGTCAGGTTGAAGAGGTTGACTGGATGGGCTTTGAGGGTCTCTTCCAACCCAACAACAACAACAACAACAATATAGTAATTCTATCTTCCTGTCTGGTGGAAGACGTTGTACTGGATGGCCTTGGAACGCTCTTCCAACCCAACAACAACAACAATATAGTAATTCTATCTTCCTGTCTTGTGGAAGACGTTGTAATGGATGGCCTTGGACATCTCTTCCAACCCAACAACAACACCTAGTAATTCCATCTTCCCGTCAGGTGGAAGAGATTGGACTGGATGGCCTTTGCGGGTCTCTTCCAACCCAACAATAACATTAACAACAACTATATAGTGTTTCTATCTTCCTGTCTGTTGGAAGAGGTTGAAGTGGATGGCCTTTGCGGGTCTCTTCCAACCCAACAACAACAATATAGTAATTCCATCTTCCCGTCAGGTGGAAGAGATTGGACTGGATGGCCTTTGGGGGTCTCTTCAAACTCAACAATAATAAGGGATAATAATATAATAATAATTCTATCTTCCTGCCTAGCAGAAGGAGGCTGGACTGGATACCCTTCCGCTGAAGTTGTCCGGTCCCACGATGGGTCTCGATGGCATCCCATCAGTTAAATCCCAGTCACTTGACTCGTTTTTGTGTGTCTTATCTTTAGAACTTCCCGTTGATTTCTGCATCTCGGTGGCTGCTGAAAAGAGGGGAGCTCTCCTTGCTCCTGGCAGAAGACGGGGGGATTTTCCGCAAGGGCTCCGGACGTGGGGCCTGCTATCTCTTCGTCTTCAATGACGTCCTGATCATCACCAAGAAAAAGAGGTGAGGGAGGGGAAAGGGCACCTCAACTTCTAAATTATTTTTAATGCAATTTTATCAAATGTGTTGGATACTAGTTCCCTTTGCCCATTGCAGCGAGGAGAGTTACACGGTCCTGAACTACGCCATGATGGACCAAATCTCGGTGGAGAAAATGGAAAACCCAGATGCTCCTTCATCTCCGTCGGGGAAGCCCAGCTCGAGCGGCATCTCCCGTAACGTCCACTTGTTCCGGGTGGCCATGAACAGGGACAGCGAAGGCAAGCAAGAGACAATTGTGTTGGCGGCAGAAACCCTGTGAGTCCATATTGCCAACATGCCTTGAAAGGGATTTTCTGTGAACTCTATCTCTATATATATCTATCTAAGTAGACGTTTTGCTTGGTTGGTTTGTCCCATGAAGGCTCCCTGTGGATATATTTCTGGTGCCCCCAGCAGAGCAGCTAGCCTTTAAGTACAGGAGTCAAGCACACACTCAGCTTTCTAATGCAATCTAAGTCAAGGTTTACCAGAAGCAAGGGAGCAAAGGTGGCTTCTTGCTTCCTCAAAGAAAGGAATGAAGGGATGAAGGAAGGAAAGTAAGGGAAGGAAGGAAGGAAGACAGAGGAAGATGTATGAGATATATAATTTCAGTCTGTGATCCTCACCCTTATGCATTCTCTGCTTCGTTGTCTAGGGAATGTGAGTCTCTATTGCCAACCATGTTCCAACAACCTGCTAAGATACACATGCCTTAAAAGAGATCTTCTGTACTATCTAAGTACAGTATACATTTTGGTTGGTTGGTTCGTCCCATAAAAGCTCCTTGTGGCTTAATGAATCTAGACCAAACGTGGTACACATACCCTTCAGTATACAACTTAATATAATTGTAGGGTTTGAACTAAAAAGAACTCACCCTTTTAGTCCCAAAACACAGGGAATGAAAAGGAATAATAATAATATACTTTATTATTTTTATTTTTATTATTATTATTATTATTATTATTATTATTATTATTATTATTATTAATGCTGGGGGAAATGAAAGGAAAAAGGAAGAGAGGCCGACCAAGGGCAAGATGGATGGATGGTATCCTAGAAGTAACTGGCTTTACCCTGAAGGGACTGGGGGCGGCGACGGCCAACAGGAAGCTCGGGTGTAGGCTGGTCTATGAGGTCACGAAGAGTCGGAAGCGACTGAACAAATAAACAACAACACTTTATTTATATTTCGCTCTATATTCCGACACTGGGTTGAATGCCCTTAGCCTTCAAAGAACAGGGAACAATCACTCACTTATCTGGGTCAAATATCCCTAGCCCTCCAACAGGAAACAAACTGTCAATCAAATGCTAGCTTAAGTACCTAGCCTTCAAGACAAGCATTCGCACAGCTTTTTGGTGCCGCCAGCAGAGCAGCTAGCCTTTAACTACAGAAGTTAAGCACATACTCAGCTTTCTACTGCAATCTAAGTCAAGGCTTACCTGAAGCAAGGATGGAAGAAAGGGAGAAAAAGGGAAGGAATGAAGAGAGTAATGGAAGGAAGGAAGACGACGACAGGGGAAGGTGTATGAGATGCATAATTTCAGTCTGTGATCCCCACCCTTATGTATTCTGTTTCGTTGTCCAGGGAATGTGGTGCTGGACAGAGAAACATGGAAGCATTTTGTTTTGAAATACGTTGTGCTTGTTCTCTTTGCTTTTGGCAGGAGCGACCGTGCCCGATGGATCATGGCCCTGACGCACAGGGAAGACCAGAAGACGAGCGCTGCAAACAAAGGAGGTACAGCTTTGGGGTTTCAAGACCTTGCTACCTTCACGCGGGAAGACAACATTGCAAATCTACCCCTACCTTACAATAACAACTATTATTATTATTATTATTATTATTTATTATTATGACACAGAAAACAAGCTAGATATGTTGGATTTCGTATCACAAAACCACAAGTCGAACACTTCCCAAGTGTCTAGGACTGTGTGATGTATTTTCGGATGATGCGCGCAGATCCCAGTTATTATTATTATTATTATTATTATTATTATTATTATTATTCCGTCCTTCTCCCCAAGAAGACTCAGAGCAGATTACAGACACAGACCAACATTCAGTTACAGTGAAATACAATGAGATACAAATACACAGACAAAGGCAAAGGCTTCTCCTTTCATTTCCGGCTCCGGAGGCGGTGCTGATCTTTGGCTCTTGGAAAGGTACTCAGTCGAGGAGCCTGACATGTATTAATAATAATAATAATACTTTATTTATATTCCGCCCTTCTCTCCAAGGGGACTCAGAGTGGATTACAGCACATAAACAAACACAGGCTAACATTCAATGCCTTGTTAAAGCGAAATACAACGAGACACAAATACACAAAGGCAAAGGCTTCTCCTTTCATTTCCGGCTCCGGAGGCGGTGCTGATGTCTGGCTCTGCAGGAGATGCTCTTCTGTTTCGGAGCCTGCGTGTTTGAATAAACCAATTAGAAACATGTGTTTCTCTTTCTTCCAAGATCTCAAGCAAGTGGAGATTACTCGCCCATTCATGGCCAAGCAGACGGACGAGATTTCCCTGCAGCAGGCAGATGTCGTCTTGGTCCTGGCTAGAGAGGAAGGTGAGTAGCACTGCGAGAACATCCGTATGTATCTGGAGGTTGTTGAAGAGAGGCTGGATGGCGATCTCTCGGGAGGGCTTTGATTGTGGCGGAATAGGGTTGGACTGAATAGCCCGACTATAAGATCGCGTTCTTGCCTGTTTTGTCCTAGGCTGGTACTTAGGGGAGCGTCTGCGGGACGGCGAGAAAGGCTGGTTTCCCCAAAGCTGTGCCCAAGAGATCACCAACCGCAGCACCGTGGAGCGCAACGTGCAGCGCATGGAGCGGTTGCGGATCGAAACGGACGTATAACGGACCTTCGTACACCGGAACACTTTGGGATGTGATGCAAGTCACCGGAGACTGAAAACTTGGGTCCTGACACTAATGGGGTTGGAACGGAGCTACTCTCTCAAGAGGTGAAGACATTGGTGCTAAGTGAGTAGCACCCCAAGATTAAACCCATCTTGACGGTTACCAGGACCTTTATTTAGCATCTGACCATCCGGATGGGCCTCGACTAGAAGAATATTTTGCTCTGAGGGTATTGGGATCTTGCAATATAGAGAGCCATGTGCGCGGCACACGATGTTATGGGACTACAACACGGGCAAGAAGTCGTGTTGCATAACGGAATCTCCCATCCGTTATAACAAATCCTGCCACACAACAAAACTATGAGAAGAGAGAGCAGCCATGCCTTTTCCGTCTCCTCTTTCCCGGCTTTTGCTCTTTGCACTATCGTTGCACAACTGCAGATTGCGAAACAGTGCCATCATGTTGCCTCCGGGTGCGTCCCATAAAGGAAGCTGGCCAGTAGTTTTATTGTTTCTTCGAGACTCGCCGAATTGCCACAGCTGAGTCTCTCGTGGGTCTGTGAATAGCACTAAACAATCCCAATCCCACTGGCATGTTCCCGCAACCCCCAAGTGCCATATCTGCATCATATGATTAACATGTTTATATTCTTTCGTCCACCGAATTGCCACAGCCGAGTCTCTCATGGGTCTGTGAATAACACTAAGCGATCCCAATCCCACTGGCATGTTCCCGCAACTGGCAAGTGCCATATTGTCATTTTTTTGGCTCGTTCCTCGTCCACGGACTCCAGTGTCAGCACTTTGGAGTTGCTAGATCCATTCAAAGGAACACTCGGAGGTATTTAATGTGAATCAACCCAGTTAAGAAATAAATGAGCAATGATTTCACAACCTAGATTCCGTTCTATTCAGTTTAGTTGATAGGATTATCAGCAGGTTATTGTCAGACTTTTACGTTGTCACATTGTCTTCTTCGCCAGCTTGATAGATGATCCTCCTGCCTTCACCACCATGGTTTATCTTTGGTGATGTGTCCCTTTTGCCTGGACATTTTGGAGTTTTAGGTACTGGGATTTATAGTTCACCTGCAATCAATGAGCACTCTGAACTCCACCAATGATGGAATTGGACCAAACTTGACACACAAAACCTCCATGACCAGCAACAAATATTGGACATCTTTGGGGAAAATTCACCTTGATTTCGGGGAGTTGTAGTTCACCTATATCCAGAACCCCAACACTGATGGATCTGAATCCAACCTGGCTCACATACCTGATATGCCGAGTTGTAGTTCACCCACAACCAGGGAAACTGTGACCTCTACCGATGATAGACTTGGACTGACTCACCATAGTGGGAGTTGTAGTTCACCCTATAGCCTGAGAGCACACTGCACCCCACTAATGATGCATCCAGAGCAAACCTGCCCAACATAACAAACTTGTAGTACTGATGGGAGTTTCTCGGGGTTAACCTGGCATACTGAGAGTTGTAGTTCGATTAAGATAGATAGATAAATAGATAAGACATAGCCCTCTAAGGCCCTGAGTGGGACAATATGACAATTGCCTTTAATATTAGTCTCATTGAGCTGATGGGGATTCACCCCAGATACATGTACACAGAACAACAGCCTTCAGATAATTTCTGGGCCTTGCAAACTATCTGGAAATGGTGCAACTCTGCTTCTGTCTTGTTTAGACAGAAGCGGAGTTGCACCATTCATTTTGCTCTGGTTTGGTGTTTCCGTTGTGTCATACTTACCATTGCAGATTGCAAAATCTTGCCACAGGGTTGCATAAAGAGTGTGTGTATATATACAGATAGATATATAGATAGATATATATACACACACACACATACATACAGTTTGATATGCACAATATAACATCCCACTTGGCATAAGGCACCTCGTAGCGTTCCAGTTTTTCGTAAAAGTCACCTGTGAAAGACACAGCAGGGAGAAGCCCAAGACGTCGAGAAAAGTACGTCTTGGGTTATCCACATTAGACACACAATTCTATTTCATGGGGCAACATAGGCACGTTGGACATGGAGGGCTGTTGGAAAGCGGCATCTTCGATAACCAGGTGACGCCATTCGGTATTAGCAATGGGCCGCCATCCGTTTCCGCACGTTTGCCCCAATGTGAGCGTCTACTTGCCTGAGATGTTCATTCACAGTCTGTTCCAGGATTCTTGGTCCCACAAAGGCCTCCGTCGCACAGGCTCTTGATAATTGTCTGATGCCAAAATGGGCACAGAGAAGTCTATCATTCCACGGTGACAACCAAATCGAGCTGTCTTTGGAGCAGATGTGATGCATCGACTGATGGAGGGACCATCCTGAAGGAACCCCAGTAAACACTCTTCGGAATTGGCACAACTGCAAGGAAAGTGAGAAGGGTACCCACTCAAGTACTGGCCTCGACAGCTCGACAGATCTAATTTGCCAAATAGTCACTGTTGAATGTTTTTATGTTGAATGTTTTTATATTGTGGAATGATATTTTAAATTGTAAGTCGCTCGGAGCACTCTGGTGGAGAGCGACTAATTAAGAAATAAAGTGAAGTGAAGAAGAAGCTCGCCAAAGCCCAGGAATGTGGACATTTTGCTCTGAAAACTGACCATTCTAAATCTCCCATTTGAACATCATTTTCCCGCGGATAGGGCTAAGCAATGTCGTGGCTTTAAAACTTGAGTTTTGGTGAGCTTTCTTGTATGGGGTCAAAGTCTCCCAATTCCCCGCAAAGCTTTAAACATAATTCTGGTATAAACTTTACCTTAGTTATTTAAAATTGGGGAAAGAACTCCACTTGTTTTGTTCCGACCCTTGCCTCGTGCTGGACACCAACTGCGGTGGGCCTCCTGGAAAAGACATGGTTGAGTTAGTTAGGATTTATTTCGGAGGCTTCGGCTGTGCCCGTTAGGCAGCTCTCCAAGGTGATGCACATATGCTCACAGCTTCAGCCACATATCGAAACAACCCACACTTTTGCAGAATCATAATTCATATTCCTTTGGGGGAAAGTCATAAATAGTCTTTCCAATTCTGACCATACTGTTGCACCTGCGTTCCTTTGCGAAACAAGCCCTCCCTGCTGTCGTTGGTCTCCCTTACCTTCCCGACATGTCATCCCGATATAGCCGTTAAGGCAAAGGCATCGTCCGTTCTGGGCGTTGCAGTACGCGTTGGCCGAGGAACACCCACAGGTCAGCGCACAGTCGGGGCCATATTTCTTCAGCGGGCAGTCTGGCTCAATGTGAGGGAGAGAGGAGAGCGGTGAAACACGGCAGCCGCAAATAGAAATAGTTAAACAGAAGCTCGGTGAAGCTTTAGGTGCTCTTACTGTCTATTACAGGGAAAACCAGTTGATTCCTAATCCATCAAAAATGTAGACCAGCTGCTGCCAGAAGGGATGAGTTTCATCTATTCTGATGATTGCGCCATTGCCACTCAAGCAGAGAGCTTTGAAATGGTTGAACAGAAGCTCTCTGAAGCTTTAGGTGTTCTTACTGACTATTAGGCATGTCCGATCGATGAAAAAAATGTTTCAATTCTCGTTTCTAAAGTAGGGGGCGCTGGCGCTTCGATATAGAAAGTATTTCCGATTTTTTCACCCAATTTTTTTGGATATTTCCGAAAATTTGTAACGATTCTAAATGTTTCTAAAATGGCAGACGCGCATGCGCAATCGCTACACACTGGGCTTGTATGGCAATCTTCCATGTGGACGCAGAGGACGTTAGCCCCTACCTTTGCGTCCATCGTGGAAGCTTCTGATTGGCCGGGGAGCGGCAGCCATGTTAGGCTGCGCTAAGCTCCCATTCAAGGTAGGTTGCAGAAACAATTTTTTTAATATTTTTAAAAATATATTTAAAAAATGGGGGGGGGGAATTAACAAAACATTAAGAGACAATTAGAGAATGGTCCAACAATGGTTCGAATTACATTGCTGGTTGCGCTGTGAGACAATGTCTCAGAATGCGTATCAAAAAGCGAGAACAATCCGAAATAATTCTGATATACGATTCAAAACGATTTTTTGAACATGTCTACTGACTATTACAGGGACACCAGCTGATCCCTAATCCATCTAAAACACAGATGTGTGTTTTCATTTTTAAGAATAGAGAAACATCGAGCTCTGAGGATGACCTCAGTGGAGCACTGCGGCACAACAACATACGTGGGAGCCACTCTGGACCGTGCTCTGACCTACAAGAAGCACTGCTTGAATATCAAGCAAAAAGTGCCCCAAATGCCTCTTCCCTGTATCCTGGAGACCAAACCGGATTGTTTAGAGGTCCCGTTGGATCGCCAGGCGTGGCAAAAGGCACCACCCCTTTTACTATGGGTTAACTGACCTTCGTCACACTTGGCACCCGTTTTCCCAGGAGGGCAGAGGCAGCGTCCGGTAGCCGGTTCACACGGAGCGTTCCCTTCGCAGTCACAACGACGCTGGCAATTTTCACCATACGTCCCCGCATCACAGTCTGTAGCCAAATGATTGATATATAGATAAATAGATAATTAGCGATGGAGCGGGTCCTCAATATTTGCTGGGACTCCAGGACTGTTTGGGCTGGGTGATAGTAGAGCTAAGCATCCAGGAAGATATTGTTGCTCAAAGATCTCTCGGAATCCCATAATCCTTCAGTATTACTCGATGGTCAGCTTTCACTATAGGGTTGTACTAGAGGACCTAGGAGCCTCCAGTGGCCTAGGGGATAAAAGCCTTGTGACTTGAAGGTTGGGTTGCTGACCTGAAAGCTGCCAGGTTTGAATCCCACCCGGGGAGAGCTTGGGAAGTGTTCGACTTGTGATTTTGTGATATGAAATCCAGCATATCTATCTTGTTTGCTGTGTCATAATAAAATAATAATAATATAATATATCTTATTTATATTCCGCTCTATCTCCCGAGGGGACTCAAGAGTGGATTACAGGTTATTATATATATTATTATATATTATAATAATATATTATAATATATAATATATAATAATATATTATATCATTATATATTATATTATTATTATATATTATTATCCAATGCTTTTATTATCCATCATTTTAAAATGTATTTGCTATGCAATGCTTTTGACACAAAATAAAAATATATTATTATATATATGGCAAACATTCCAAGGCGTTATACAGTTGACAGAGACAGACAGTACACAAACAGAGGCAAGGCTTCTCTTTCAGCTCCAGCTCCACGCGGGGACATGAGAGAAGCCTCTCACAAGGATGGTAAAACATCAAAACATCTGGGCGTCCCCTGAGCAACGTCCTTGCAGATGGCCAATTCTCTCACTCCAGAAGCA
This sequence comes from Anolis carolinensis, assembly GCF_035594765.1. NCBI lineage: Eukaryota > Metazoa > Chordata > Lepidosauria > Squamata > Anolidae > Anolis > Anolis carolinensis. Next base: position 11,329,936 of record NW_026943826.1, read on the forward strand.
ACTCCGGTTGCTCCTGACACGAAAAAAAAACAAACTAGAGGACCTACAAATTCCAGCTAGCACTGTGGGTTAAACCGCCAGCTACAAAATATCTTGTCAACCGGAAGGTTGACCGTTCAAGCCGCAATCGAGGTGAGTTCCCGCCGTCAGCCTAGCTTCTGTCTACCTAGCAGTTCGAAAACAGCAATGTGGGTAGATAAATAGGTACCGTTTTAGTGGGGAGGTAAAAGGCGCCCCTGAAAAACATGCCAGCGATTGACAGACTCCTCGACGTGGAAGAATGGAACAAAAACATGCCGGAAATGAAAGAGGGAAGCCTTGCCTCTGTTTGTGTACTGTCTGCCTCTGTCAATTGTATAACGGCTTGGAATGTTTGCCATATATATAATAATATAATATAATATAATATAATATTATAATATATAATAATAATATATAGTAACCTGTAATCCGCTCCAAGTCCCCTCGGGAGATAGAGCGGAATATAAATAAGATATATTATACTATTATTATTATTATTATGACACAGCAAACAAGATAGACATGCCGGATTTCGTATCACAAAATCACAAGTCGAACACTTCCCAAGTGTCTAGGACTGTGTGATGTATTATTATTATTATTATTATTATTATTATTATTATTATTATTATTATTATTATATTATGACACAGCAAACAAGATAGATATGCTGGATTTCGTATCACAAAATCACAAGTCGAACACTTCCCAAGTGTCTAGGACTGTGTGATGTATTATTATTATTATTATTATTATTATTATTATTATTATTATTATTATAACACAGCAAAAAAGATAGACATGCTGGATTTCATATCACAAAATCACAAGTCGAACACTTCCCAAGTGTCTAGGACTGTGTGATGTATTATTATTATTATTATTATTATTATTATTATTATGACACAGCAAACAAGATAGACATGCTGGATTTCATATCACAAAATCACATGTCGGACACTTCCCAAGTGTCTAGGACTGTGTGATGTAATATTATTATTATTATTATTATTATTATTATTATTATTATTATTATTATTATTATAACACAGCAAAAAAGATAGACATGCTGGATTTCATATCACAAAATCAAAAGTCGAACACTTCCCAAGTGTCTAGGACTGTGTGATGTATTATTATTATTATTATTATTATTATTATTTTATGACACAGCAAACAAGATAGACATGCTGGATTTCGTATCACAAAATCACAATCGAACACTTCCCAAGTGTCTAGGACTGTGTGATGTATTATTATTATTATTATTATTATTATTATTATTATTATTATTATTATTTTATTATGACACAGCAAAAAAGATAGACATGCTGGATTTCATATCACAAAATCACAAGTCGGACACTTCCCAAGTGTCTAGGACTGTGTGATGTATTATTATTATTATTATTATTATTATTATTATTATTATTATTATTATTATTGTATTATGACACAGCAAACAAGATAGATATGCTGGATTTCGTATCACAAAATCACAAGTCGAACACTTCCCAAGTATCTAGGACTGTGTGATGTATTATTATTATTATTATTATTATTATTATTATTATTATTATTATTATTATTATTTTATGACACAGCAAACAAGATAGATATGCTGGATTTCATATCACAAAATCACAAGTCGAACACTTCCCAAGTGTCTAGGACTGTGAGATGTATTTTCGGATGATGCGTGCAGATCCCAGCAGGGATGATGATGATGATTATTATTATTATTATTATTATTATTATTATTAGAGATAATACTTCTTGCTAAACAGGCTGATTGTTAGGAAGCACAGCTGCAGCATCCACTATAAATGACATATTTGTGTAATACCTACAACAGCCACAAGGTGGAGCTTAGAAACCTTTTCATTTTGCCAAATTTTTTGGAACCACAACATTAAGCTAAAGGAATTTAATTCTTATTTAAGAAACAAATAAGCCTAAGTCCCGTCTAAATTTTCTATGAGACAGCAACTTCAGACCTTGCAAGCATCGACTTCATCAGTAGCGTGACTTCTTTATGTTCGGATGCAGGTCACATACCTTTTTGGCACTGGTTGCCATGGAAACCAGGGGGGCAAATACATTCCCCGGTGACCGGGTCACACGTGGCTCCGTTTTGGCAGGCGCATGGCTCTTGGCAACCGACTCCGTGGAAGCCTGTTGGGCAACCTAGAAGGAAGAAACAATCATGGAATTTTTGCCTGTGTCTGTTTATATACTGTAATCCACTCTTGAGTCCCTTTGGGGAGAAGAAAGGCGGAATATAAATAAAATATATTATTATTATTATTATTATTATTGTATGACACAGCAAACGAGATAGACAATTATTATTATTATTATTATTATTATTATTATTATCTGTGCCCGACCACGTGTTGCTGTGGCGTAGTCTGGTGGTGTTGAAAATAAAGTAATGAGAAGCAGCCAGGCTTTGAAGCTGCAAGTCTATTCATTCCTGTTTGTTGCTGTGGCTGATGGGAATCCTTTGTTGGCCAGGTGGAATAGCAGTGGATAGCTTTGCAGTCTCAAAGCCTGGCCGTTTTCTTCTTATGGGAATCCTTGTTTGGTGAGCTGGAATACCCTTCTGACTGGCAGCCGGGGGGGGGGGGGGGACAGCTCTTCCTCATCCTCTAATTTGGACTTTATTTTTCTAAGTTTTTTTGTTTGAAAGACATAGATTGGATGACTATGTCTTTTGTGGCCAAGTTTGATGTGATTTGGTTCAGTGGTTTTGTTGTTTACTCAGTCCTACAAACGTACATTACATTTGTATATATAGAGATAGATTTTATTTTATTATGACACAGCAAACAAGATAGACATGCTGGATTTCGTTTCACAAAATCACAAGTCGAACACTTCCCAAGTGTCTAGGGCACTTTATAACATCATCATCATCATCATCATCATCATCATCATCATTATTATTATTATTATTATTTTATTATGACACAGCAAACAAGATAGACATGCCGGATTTCGTATCACAAAATCACAAGTCGAACACTTCCCAAGTGTCTAGGGCACTTTATAACATCATCATCATCATCATCATCATCATCATCATCATCATTATTATTATTATTATTTTATTATGACACAGCAAACAAGATAGACATGCCGGATTTCGTATCACAAAATCACAAGTCGAACACTTCCCAAGTGTCTATGAATATTATTATTATTATTATTATTATTATTATTATTATTATTATTATTATTATTTTATGACGCAGCAAACAAGATAGATATGCTGGATTTCGTATCACAAAATCACAAGTTGAACACTTCCCAAGTGTCTATGAATATTATTATTATTATTATTATTATTATTATTATTATTATTATTATTATTATTATTATTTTATTATGACACAGCAAACAAGATAGACATGCCGGATTTCGTATCACAAAATCACAAGTCGAGCACTTCCCAAGTGTCTAGGGCACTTTATAACATCATCATCATCATCATCATCATCATCATTATTATTATTATTATTTATCTAGAGCTGATGTTCAATCCCATTTCTTCTGAATCAGCACCCCAAAGACACCCAAAAACAGGCCGAAAAAGCAGAAACCAAGGACTATATAATGAATGGGATACTATGTGTTTACACCCAAGTGATTCCTGAACTATGCTCGGACCAACCATATTGACAGTGTGAGTGCAACTTACTGTGTTCGCACAAACTCCCATAGTGCCCTTTCCCACATTGGCAGGCTCCTGTTGTCGCATCACAGGTTGCGTTGTTTCGGCAAGTGCAGTTCAGCTGACAGTTGGCCCCGTAACTTCCCAGTGGACACCCTGCACAGAAAACAGGTTCTTAATGTATTACTTTCACCAACAAGACCAGAAAGCAAACAAAAGGAGGACTTACCTAGTTCACAAAATGTCCCAGTCCACCCGAGTTGGCAGAGGCAGGCGCCGTCGGATGCGAGACAGACTCCTCCGTTCTGGCATCCGCACGTCTGCTTACATCCCGGTCCATGACGATTCCTTGGACAACCTGATTTGATACACAACAAGATGAGTCCACAGCAAACAAGAATGTGATACTGGCTGTTGTATTGGATCACACATCGGACACTTCCCAAGTGTGAACATGGCCAGACAGCCCGGAAGACTCACAGCAGCCCAGTGATTCCGGCCACGAAAGCCTTCGACAACACATAGAAGACGCATACAATCAAACTCACGGTGACACCAGGCAATCTGACGCCATCGTTGCTCGCTTACCACGTTCGCAGTTGGGGCCAGTCCTTCCTGGAGGGCAAAGGCAAACCCCTGTCACGTGATGGCAGGTGGCGTTGTGGCTGCAGGAACACACCAGCGCACAGCCAGCCCCGTAGTGTCCAGCTGGGCAAGCTAGGAAAAACAACAACGGAGTTATCGACTGCACAGCTGTCATACCAATCAATGGGTGTTAATAATGATATTCATATTCTTAAGAATAGTTACTCTGGGACCCTAAGATGAGCCTGGGAGAGGGCTACTTCCCTGTAACATCTGATGTGTGCCAATGGGTGTTAATATATATATAAATATATATATAAATATATATATATATCTATATATATAAAAGAGTGATGGCATCAGGGCAGCGGACAAAACAACAAAAACAGGCGCCCCAACCTCAAAATTTGACAACACAACCCATCATTCATGGCTCTAGGTTGATACAGCAAAAAGAAAAGAAAAATAAAGTCCTAATTACAGGGAGAGGAATAATAGTTTTTATCCAATTGCTGCCAGTTAGAAGGCTAAGCTCCGCCCACTTGGTCTCCTAGCAACCCACTCAGCCCAGGGCACAGGCAGAGTTAGGCCTCACTTAGGCCTCTTCCACAGATTATCTAATTTGCACTGGATTATATGGCAGTGTAGACTCAAGGCCCTTCCACACAGCTATATTACCCATTTAGAATCTTATATTATCTGCTTTGAACTGGATTATCTTGACTCCACACTGCCATATAATCCACTTCAGTGTGCATACTAAACATAAAGACAACCATACAACAGACATTCAATACCACCACTACCTCAACAATTTCTCACCAACACCACCAGACAACGCCACAGCAACGCGTGGCCGGGCACAGCTAATATATATATATATATATATATATATATATATATATATATATATACACACACACACACACACACACACACACACACACACACACACACACACATACGATAGCTACTTTGGGACCCTAAGCTGAGTCTGAGAGAGGAAAGCCTCACCATTACATCTGATGTGGACCAATGAGTCTTAATAATAATATTCATATTAATAATAGTTATTCTGGCACCCTAAGCTGAGTCTGAGAGAGGGCTACTTACCTGTGACATCTGATGTGTGCCAATGGGCGTTAATATATATATATGTGTGTGTGTGTGTGTATAATGATAGCTACTTTGGGACCCTAAGCTGAGTCTGGGAGAGGAAAGCCTTCTCATTACATCTGATGTGTGCCAATGGGTCTTAATAATAATACTTTGGGACCCTAAGCTGAGTCTGGGAGAGGAAAGCCTTCTCATTACATCTGATGTGTGCAAATGGGTCTTAATAATAATACTTTGGGACTCTAAGCTGAGTCTGGGAGAGGAAAGCCTCGCCATTACATCTGATGTGGACCAATGGGTCTTAATAATAATAATAATCATATTAATAATAATAGTTACTCTGGGACCCTAAGCTGAGTCTGAGAGAGGAGTGCTTCCCCATGACAGCTGATGTGTGCCAATGGGTGTTCATAATAATAATAATATTAACAACAATAGTTATTCTGGGACCCTTAGCTGAGTCTGAGAGAAGAGTGCTTCCCCATGACAGCTGATGTGTACCAATGGGTGTTAATAATAATAATATTAACAACAATAGTTACTCTGGGACCCTAAGCTGAGTCTGAGAGAGGAGTGCTTCCCCATGACACCTCAGGTGTACCAATGGGTGATGATAATAATAATAAATATTATTATTATTATTATTATTATTATTATTATTATTATTATTATTATTATTCTAGAACCCTAAGCTGAGTCTGAGAGAGGACTGCTTCCCCATGACAGCTGATGTGTACCAATGGGTGTTAATATTAACAACAATAGTTACTCTAGGACCCTAAGCTGAGTCTGAGAGAGGAGTACTTCCCCATGACAGCTGATGTGTGCCTATGGGTGTTCATAATAATAACAATATTAATAACAATAGTTATTTTGGGACCCTAAGCTGAGTCTGAGAGAGAACTGCTTCCCCATGACAGTTGATGTGTGCCAATGGGTGATAATAATAATAATAACAACAATACTTATTCTGGAACCCTAAGCTGAGTCTGAGAGAGAAGTGCTTCCCCATGACACCTGATGTTTGCCAATGGTTGTTAATAATAATAACAACAACAACAACAACAACAACAACAACAACAACAAGTTATTCTGGAACCCTAAGCTGAGTGTGAGAGAGGGCTGCTTTCCCATGACAGCTGATGTGTGCCAATGGTTGCTAACAACACGAATGAGACGACACAAAACAAACAGCAATTCCACACGAATGCACAACACTATTATCTACTCACCACTACTGCAGTCCGCTCCAAGGTAGCCGGCTGGGCACTGGCACGTTCCTGTGGTGGTCACGCACTGCCCTCCATTCTTACACTTGCACTGCTTCTCACAATTTGGGCCGTATCGCCCCAGTGGGCATCCTGGGCAGGAGAGGGGAGATAACAAAGCTTCAGAGTGAAAACAAATCGGGAAAAATGCTCGACATGTGGCAGTCGAGAATGCTCACAAAAAGCAACGGCGCTGGAGCGACAACTCACTCTGCCGACAATTGCTGCCGTGGAAGCCTGGCGCGCAGATGCACTCCCCGGTCACTGGGTGGCAGTTGTGGTTCACTCCCGCGCACTGGCAGATCTGCGCACAGTTGAGCCCAAAGGTCCCGGGGAGACAGGCTAAGCGGGAGGAGGAAGATGCAAGTTGGAAACATCACATTCAAGCCAGGAACAGAAACAAATTCAAATGTTCTGGAGCTCTTTCTGTGCCGGGACTTACTCTGTTCGCATCCATGACCGGTGAATCCGGGAGGGCAGCCACACTCGCCCGTGATGTGGTTGCAAGGCGTTCCAGGAGGACAGTCGCAAGTGGCAACACAGTCCTTCCCAAAGGTCCCTGACAGGCAGGCTGCCAGGAAAAGGTAATTGGGAGACTTAGCTTGGATGATGTGCAATAATAATAGTAATCATAGTAGTAGTAATAGATTGGATGACTATGTCTCTTGTGGACAAATTTGGTGTGATTTGGTTGAGTGGTTTTGTTGTTTACTCCATAGGAAAAATGCACATTACATTTGTACGACAGGAAAAGTTGTCCTCCTTACCATCCCCAGGAGCTTGTCCACACCCACAGTACCCACCAATTGAAATGGATCCAGTGTAATCCCACTCACAGAGTTGCTGGACACCTCACTGCTGGCCTCTGCTCCATTGACTCATTTCAGTCCGTTCTTATGCAAGAGATTTTATATGCAAAATAGCTGTTAAAAGCATCACAGGATTGCAGCAAGGTCTGTTCTGTAGCACCGCTTTGCTACATTATACAGAACCATATATATGTGTGTGTGTATGTGCATATATTTGTGTGTGTGTGTGTGTGTGTGTGTGTGTATATATATATATGTGTATATATATATATATATATATATATATATATATATATATATCCTTGTCTTGTTTTTAGGTCTCTTTCTGGGATTATTTGAGGTTGCATTGGATAGATCGCATCAACTGTAGTTTCTTCAATATGTAGTTTCTTTATATATATAAAATGTAATGTACGTTTGTAGGACTGGGTAAACAACAAAACCACTCAACCAAATCACACCAAATTTGGCCACAAAAGACATCGTCATCCCATCTATGTCTTTCAAACAAAAAAACCTGGAAAATAAAGCCCAAATTAGAGAACGAGGAAGAGCCGTTTCCAACCCTGGTTGCTGGTCAGAAGGGTAGGCCCTGCCCCCTTTAGGCCCCGCCCACTTCATCTCCTAGTAACCCCTTCGGCCACAATGATGCCGGGGTATGGTCAGGGTTCTGGCTTTTGAGGCTGCAAGGCTATTCACTACTATTCCACCTGGCCAACAAAGCATTCCCATAAGCCACAGCAATGCGTGGCCAGGCACAGCTAGGAATAATAACAACAACAACAACAACAATAAAATAATAATAATAATAATAATAATAATAATAATAATAATATATTCCAAACTGCTTAGGTAAACAGTGAGCTGGGCTTGACAGTTGAGTGCTCACCCTGACTGGGCTTCAAACTGGCCACCTTTCAATCATTAGATCTTATTACTGCTGGTGATTTACTGGGGCACAATACTACTACTACTACTACTACTAATAATAATAATAATAATAATAATAATATTTTCCAAACTGCTTAGGTAAACAGTGAGCTGGGCTTGACGGTCGAGTGCTCACCCCGACCGGGCTTTGAACTGGCCACCTTTCAGTTGGTAGATCTTATTACTGCTGGTGATTTACTGGGGCACAATAATAATAATAATAATAATAATAATAATAATAATAATAATAATAATAATAATTGCTGTGTCATACAACAACAACAACAACAACAATAATAATTTCCAAATTGCTTAGGTAAACAGTGAGCTGGGTTCGACGGTTGAGAGCTCACCCTGACTGGGCTTTGAACTGGCCACCTTTCAGTTGGTAGATCTTATTACTGCTGGTGATTTACTGGGGCACAATAATAATAATAATAATAATAATAATAATAATAATAATAATAATAATAATATATTCCGAACTGCTTATGTAAACAGTGAGCTGGGCTTGACGGTTGGGTGCTCACCCCGACCAGGCTTCGAACTGGCCACCTTTCAGTCGGTAGATCTTATTGCTGCTGGGGATTTACTGGGGCACAATAATAATAATAATAATAATAATAATAATAATAATAATACTATATTCCGAACTGCTTAGGTAAACAGTGAGCTGGGCTTGACGGTTGAGTGCTCACCCCGACCGGGCTTCGAACTGGTCACTTTTCGGTTGGTAGATCTTATTACTGCTGGTGATTTACTGGGGCACAATAATAATAATAATAATAATAATAATAATAATAATAATAATAATAATAATAATTGCTCTGTCATACAATAATAATAATAATAATAATAATAATAATAATAATAATAATAATAATAATAATAATATGAAATCCAACCTATCTATCTTGTTTGCTGTGTCATAACAAGATAATAATAATAATAATTTCCAAATTGCTTAGGTAAACAGTGAGCTGGGTTCGACGGTCGAGTGCTCACCCCGACCAGGCTTCGAACTGGCCATCTTTTGATCGGTAGATCTTATTACTGCTGTTGATTTACTGGGGCACACTAATAATAATAATAATAATAATAATAATAATAATAATAATAATAATAAATTCCAAATTGCTTAGGTAAACAGTGAGCTGGGTTCGACGGTTGGGGGTCTTGTCCAATTCTATTATTCTAGGTCTAAGGTCTCAAGCACATTTTAACGGAGTGACACCTCTGCCTTCAAAGTGTTGTTGGATCCACTAGGTAAAGACACTAGACTTTATCTCAAGACCCACAAGTTCTTTCAGCCTTACGTTTCTCGCAGCGCTGTCCTCTCCATCCCGGTGGGCAGTCGCAGGCCCCTGTGACGGGGTGGCACCGGACCCCACGCTCACAGTCGCACCGCTCCTTGCACTCTCCTCCGTGGGTTCCCTCTGGGCAAGCTACAGGGAGAAGTCACAAAGCCACAATATTGGGTTAGTCATGTTGGGTAATTCAATGCCTTGTTATAATGAGACACACATACACAGACAAAGGCAAAGGCTTCTCCTTTCATTTCCGGCTCATCTCTGGATGTAGGTGAACTACAACTCGCCCTAATCAAGGTGAATTTCCCGCAAAGAGCTCCTGTATTTTTTGCTGGTCATGGCGTCTCTATGTGCCAAGTTTGGTCCAACTCCATCTTTGGTGGAGTTCAGAGTGCGCTTAGATTGCAGATGAACTATACATCCCAATCCCTACAACTCCTATCAATCAGGCTGAATTCTCCCCAGACCGCTCCAGTATGTTCAGTTGCGGCTCAATTCTTCTGTTAGGAATAGGAAAGGGTTATGGTAGAGGCCGTGAGAAAATTCCACACAAATGGAGAGAGTCAGAAACACTGGGGTGTCTGTGGTGGAGGAGAAACATAAAATCTAGGAGGAACTACAATTCCCAAATGTCCAGGCCAATTCTTCTGAAAACCCACCAGTATTCAAATGTGGGCATATGGGGTAAGTAGGGTCCAGGTCCATCATTGTTTAGGTTCATCTTGATGTAGAGAAACTACAACTCCTACAACTCCCTCCAAAGACTTTCAGAATTAGAAATCTCTGAGCTTCTTAAAAAAAAATCCCGGTAGGATCGAATGTGAGCAGTTCCGAGTCGAGTTGCAGTCGAATCACACTCGGCTCCAATAACTGGGACTCACAAAAATGACCCAACCAGTTATTCTGAAACATAGCCAATTGGGCAAGCGATATGTGAGAGTGGCGTCTGCCAACGTTAAGGGCGAAAAAAAGGAACAAGAAAGCCCTTTTATAGGACTTACCGGAATCTCTTTTTTTAAAATAGCTTAACCTTTGGGCGACTTACACAACTATTTTTTTTCTCGTATAGAGTGCCAGCCAATTTGGACTGCATCGCTGTGGGGAAATCCTTTCGTGTTCAGCCAAGAGGAAAACTGGCCTCTAGAAGAGACCCATTGAATCAATAGGGTTCGCATAAGTGTGGATTTGAGTGTGGACTTACGATCCATCAACTGATGTCATGATGCAAATGTGGGGCCTTTTCAATGGCTCTAACTTTGGGATCGTTTTAGGGGACTCATTGTGTGTTGCTGTGTGAGCTACCCTGTTTCCCCGAAAATAAGACATCCCCAGAAAATAAAACCTAGTAGAGGTTTTGCTGAATTGCTAAATATAAGGCCCCCCTGAAAATAAGACCTAGCAAAGTTTTTGTTTGGAAGCATGCCCGCCAAACAGAACACCAGAGCTTGCAGGAACAGTAAATGTATGTACATACATTGTTGTCCATGGAAATAATGGTAGTAACAAGAAATTCTTGATAAGATTCACAATTTGTTTGGTTATGCTGGGTTGTCATGACAACTACTATACAGTATATAATAAATGTTAATTTTTTTGTTCAACAATAAATGTGAATTCTTCTTCATGGAAAAATAAGACATCCCCTGAAAATAAGACCTAGTGCATCTTTGGGAGCAAAAATTAATATAAGACACTGTTTTATTTTCGGGGAAACACGGTAGGAACACTTGCTGAGCAAAATCATTGAATTGCGATGTCAGGATCACCGGGTCGGCCTGGAACTGGCTGCTATGGTTCTCTGCCATAAAGAAGGGAGGCAGGAGGAAGGAATGCTGGGTAAAAGCTAGTGTAGATAAGACATCTGTTTTGCGAGGGAAATATAAATTGCAGTTAACTGACTTTGGGCAGAGTGTTGGGCCACTAGACATGTGCGCAAAATTTGTTCTTACTGTTTTATAAGAAGAAGAAGTAGTAGTAGAAGAAGAAGAAGTAGTAGAAGAAGAAGTAGAAGAAGAAGAAATAGTAGAAGAAGAAGTAGAAGAAGAAGAAGTAGAAGTAAAAGAAGTAGAAAAAGAAGAAGTAGAAGTAGTAGAAGAAGTAGAAGTAGAAGAAGAAGTAGAAGAAGTAGAAGTAGAAGAAGTAGAAGAAGTAGAAGTAGTAGTAGAAGTAGAAGTAGAAGTAGTAGTAGAAGAAGAAGAAGTAGAAGAAGAAGAAGTAGTAGTAGTAGTAGAAGAAGAAGTAGAAGTAGAAGAAGAAGAAGAAGAAGAAATAGTACTTTATTTATATCCCGCCACCATCTCCCCCGGAGGAGACTCGGGGCGGCTCACAGAAATATCAAATACAAAACAAAACAATGGTACAGTACATCAGTAAACAAACAATAAACAATAACATACCAATTATAATATTTAAGCATTAACCAAAAAAATAAAACACACTTACTAAAAACATAGAAATTAAAAACAGTGAGGTTGTCATGATAGGTTAACAAAGTGCATGTTATATTTTATTCGTGTCTTTCGTGACGTCCGTTTATTCGGAAGCACGAAACAGAAAGTCCTCCTCCCCACACGAAACTCAACTTGACACAAACGCCTGGTGTGCGAAATTCATACTACAGTTTCTTCTGTGTCTTTCGTTTATTCGGCAATCGCAAGATATGCATGCGTTCTTTCTACTTACGGCTTTGGCACTTCTCTCCGGTCCATCCAGCACCGCAACGGCAGTGCCCCGTCTCTTGGTCGCACAGCCCCCCATGGAGACAACCGCAGCTTTCGTGGCAACCGTGCCCATATTTTCCTTGGGGACACTCTACGGAAAAGAGAATCCTAGAGTCGGAAGAGACCTCATGGGCCATCCAGTCCAACTCCCTGCCACCCCAACAGATGGCCATCCAGCCTCTGCTTAAAAGCCTCCAAAGATGGAGCCTCCGGTTGTATTTCTGCACTAATCTCAAGGATTGTTTTGGGGATGGGGGTGTTCTGCTTCTTTCTGTCTTGCTGATAAGCTCTTGGGTTCTTTGCAGGAGTTTCCTACCCAGCTCACAGGCCAATCCAATCCATCCCTCTGGGCATGTACAGAGTCCAGTGACCGGATCACACATCCCGCCATGCTGACAGAGGCATGGGAGTTGGCAGCCTGCACCGTAGAAGCCGTCCGGACACACTTTGAGAAGAAGAAAAGCAACAAAAGTATGTAGCACAATTTTTGTTCCACCTCGGTTGTAAAAGGCTTGTTCAGTGATACCAGTTATATCAACGATTCCCAAAGAGGGCACTACCGCCCCCTGGTGGGTGCTGCAGGGATTAGGACATGGGACGGAGCCAAGGGAGGGGCGGGGCCTCTTCCCAAGTGTCGAAGACAGGGCTGAGCACCTGAGGCACCTGTTAGGACAGAGGGTGGAACTAGGGAAGGGGGCGGGGCCTTCTTCCAAGAGCCTGAGACAGGGCTGAGCCTCTATATCTCTCCTGAGAGGCCTTTTAGGACTAAAGGGCAGGGCTGGGGCAGGGGTGGAACCTCTGTATACCTCCCCTGAGGCGCTTGTTAGAACACGGAGGCATGGTATAGAGGCCCCGCCCCCTCCTCTAGCCCTGCCCCCTGTGTTCTGGCAGGCGCCGCAGGTCAGGGATAGAAGCTCAGCCCTGCCTCAGAACTCATAACCCTGCCCATCCCAATCCTAGTTTCCACTGCGCCTGCGCAGACCTTCGGAACCTTCTAGAGTTTGAAAGAGCAACATTTTGGCGGTAGCCCCGCCCATTCCTCCCATACACAATATAAGCCCGAGGGTGGGGCTACGGCTCAGTTCTCAGCCGCCAAGATAGCAGCAACCAGGATTGGGATGGGCAGGAAATCAATAAGGAAACTGTTCTTCACTTCTCCACAAACTCATCACTCAGGACTCTTCTTCCCCCCTCCCACACACACACGCACTCTTTTAGGACTAAAGGGCGGGGCTAGGGGCAGGGGCGGGGCCTCCTTCCAAGAGCCTGAGACAGAGCTGAGCCTCTATATTTCTCCTGAGAGGCCTTTTAGGACTAAAGGGCGGGGCTGGGGGTGGGGGCGGGGCCTTTTCCCAAGAGTGCAAGACAGGGCTGAGCCTCTGTATACCTCCCCTGAGGCGCTTGTTAGAACACGGGGGCGGTTCAGCCCCGTCGAGCACTTGGGAAGAGGCCCCACCCCCTCCTCTAGCCCTGCCCCGTGTCCTGGCAGGCACCTAAGGACAGGGATAGAAGCTAGGGGAGAGGCTCAGCCCCTCCCTCTTGAGCAGGAGCCACGCCCAACACTCTAAGCCACGCCCCCCTTTCCAGGGGGTGCTGAGTAATCTTTTCTGGAAAGGGGGTGGTAGGCCAAAGAAGTTTGGGAACCACTGAGTTGTACTAGCTGTCCATACCTTGCTGACAGGTGTCTCCCGTCCATCCAGGCGCACAGAGGCACTGCCCACTGATGTGGTCACAAGGAGCCCCATTGGAACAGTGGCATTCCTGGCTGCAATTCTCCCCATAGCGGTGAGCCTGGCAAGCTGCAAGGGGAACAGGCACATGAGTAGCTCCTTGTAGGCGCATGCAGCCAACGCCTTACTTTTTGAAGCCATGGGGCACATACTTTGATTGCAGTTTGGGCCGATCCAGCCAGGAGGACAAAGGCAGTGTCCCATCACAGGATCACAACGGGCTCCATTGAGACAACGGCAGCTCCCTCGACACTCCATCCCATAAAAACCATCAGGGCAGGCTGCAGGACAGAAAAAAGACATGAGAGTCCAAAAGGGTTAAACCTATTCGTATAAAAGACTCAAACTAATAATTCTCAATTGTGACAGACAGCTGTGATGTTCACCCGCCAGATCTGCTAAGGGAAAGCAGGATTATGGGATGTCAGAAATATGGGATGCCAGCAACCCGAGGTCCAGTAGTTCTGGCTACTTACCGAGCTCACAAAACGTCCCTCTCCAACCCGGAGTGCAAGTGCAGGCCCCGCTGACGTGGTCGCAAGCGGCTCCGTTGTCACATTGGCACCGGTGCTGGCAGTTCGGACCAAACAACCCTTCGGGGCACTCTTGGGAAGAACAACACAACACAATGGGGATGGAGAAGAGAAAGGACCTAGCTGTTTTTGTGGAAGCAAGCGCTAGCGTGACATCTCGGTCCAGGATTATATATCAAGAGTCAGCAATACGGGGTGTAAGGGAAACAATTCTTCCCTCCTGTCTACCAGGAGCTCTTGAAGGTACGACACAAATATATCTCGCGATAAGACAACACTCACTCCGATCACAACGGGACCCGGTGTATCCGGCCTCACAGAGGCATTGCCCAGTCAAGGCGTTGCAGCTCCCATCGCTGTTGCTGCAATTGCAAGCGTTGGCACAGTCGGGACCCCAGTGGCCGGGATCACAGGCTGCAAAGGGAAAGGAGAGACCGTGTTGCAGCCGTCGTCCTCCACTACGCGTGAAAAAAGCCAAGTCACACTTCTATTCATACTCAAATCTAACCTCTACACTGTCAAAGATATTTGGTTCGACACCATGATGGTGGGATCCTGAATCTGGAGAACGAGCCCTATGGGGAGTGGCTTAAAGAGCTGTCAGGGGTGCTTTTGTCAGAGCGCGCGGTTTGGATAAAACACATGCAGCGGAAGATCAACAAAGAATCACTGGCACCAATAAAGAGGCTGAAGCCTGTTTGGCTATCTACAAAAGGTTTACTGACAAACGGAAAACTCTCAAGACGATATATACAGACAGAGTGCAGAGAGCAGAGAAAGAACAGATAACACAGGGAGCTATTTATAACCACCTCTGCTGTCTGATGCAATACACAGTTAACTCTTTACACACTCGCATAGTGGACAGCAAACAGTGCATGATGCAATCTCCAGATCACATTGCATCACTATAACTCAATTACATTTAAACAACTCTATATTCAATCATTCCCACTTCAACAATTCCTGTGCAGAATGATTGGACTAGATGGCCCTGGTATGTTTCTTCTACGACTATGAACAGGGAAGGCACGATACCTCTTTGACAATGATAGCCGGTCCATCCGGGGGCACAACTACACCTTCCCATCTCTGGGTGACAATGCCCTTCATTCTCACAGTTGCAACGCAGTTGGCAATCTTGTCCGAACCAGCCAGGAGGACACGCTGCAAAACAAAGGCAAAGGATGCAGGATCTGAGGATATGGAGGGCTGAACGCACTTGGCATTTCATAATACGCTTAGTTCCTGTATTTATTTATTTACAGTATTTATATTCCGCCCTTCTTTGTCACCAGGGCGGATCACAATGCACATACACACGGCAAATATTCAATGCCGTTAGACATACGACACAGCTTGACGTGGAGAGTTGTGTGAGATGGCTTATCCTTAATTTGCTACCTCTATTTTTCACTCCCTCTGTTCTCAAGCCTAATCTGGCTTCTCGGGAAAACTCCTGTTTATTTATGTATTTATTTATTTACAGTAATTCTATTCCCGGGGGGAGAAGAAGGCAAGATCAAGAGGGAGGGTTGAGGGAAGGTCGAGCTTGTCCGCCATTACCACCCTCTTAGCTCCCTCTTAGCTCCGCTGCTTAACTTACTACATACAACCGAACCGAAAGGTTGAGCATGGCCGCCATTACCATCACTTAGCAGCCTCTTAGCTCCGCTGCTTAACTTACTACATACAACCGAACCGAAAGGTTGAGCATGGCCGCCATTACCATCACTTAGCAGCCTCTTAGCTCAGCTGCTTAACTTACTATATAAACCGAACTGAAAGTTCGAGCTTGGCCACCATTACCATCACTTAGCAGCCTCTTAGCTCCACTGCTTAATTTACTACTTACAACCGAACCGAAAGGTCGACCTTGGCCACCATTACCATCACTTAGCAGCCTCTTAGCTCCACTGCTTAATTTACTACTTACAACCGAACCGAAAGGTCGACCTTGGCCACCATTACCATCACTTAGCAGCCTCTTAGCTCCACTGCTTAATTTACTACTTACAACCGAACCGAAAGTTCAAGCTTGGCCACCATTACCATCACTTAGCAGCCTCTTAGCTCCACTGCTTAATTTACTACTTACAACCGAACCGAAAGTTCAAGCTTGGCCACCATTACCATCACTTAGCAGCCTCTTAGCTCCACTGCTTAATTTACTACTTACAACGGAACCGAAAGTTCAAGCTTGGCCACCATTACCATCACTTAGCAGCCTCTTAGCTCCACTGCTTAATTTACTACTTACAACCGAACCGAAAGTTCGAGCTTGGCCACCGTTACCATCACTTAGCAACCTCTTAGCTCCACTGCTTAACTTACTACATACAACCGAACTGAAAGTTCGAGCTTGGCCACCATTACCACCACTTAGCTTCCTCTTAGCTATCGGAAGAAACGATAAGAACGAATTTTGTGCACATGTCTACTGCCTACCATCCTGGCAAAGGTTGCCTGTATATCCGGGAGTGCAGAGGCACACGCCGGTGGTACGGACGCAGTGACCGTTGTTCTTGCAGTCCGGGCAAATATCCTGGCAGCCTGGTCCCCAGCGGCCTTCGGGACAATCTGAAACAAGAGAGGAGGACACTATTCGAAAACATCCGACTTCTGGACTGTTCCGTCAGCCGAATTCAATAAGGGACACTCAACATTTTTTCCATGAAGTAGACTGGTCTTTATCTCCATAGAATCAGGAGATTCTCCCCGATTCTGGCCATTTTCTTAATATGAAATGATGATTCTGTCATTGAAACCGACTATCTGGAGGTGACTCACCTTGGCCACAATTGACGCCAGTCTTCCCGGCCACACAAAGGCATTGGCCGGTGAACGGATTGCAAGGCGAACCACTACAGGAACAGGACTGTAGGCAGTTCGACCCAAACTTGCCTTCAGGACACTCTACAATCACAAGAAAAGAGGATTTTCTGGGTGTTGCGGAGGAAAACGACCCAAAGACACAGCAGAACATCCAAAAAAACAGGATACATATAGCTGGGAAAATCTCCAAGCACACATCTCTCCTGACACACAAGCACAGAGAGTTTGGAGTTACTTATAGTTGTGCATTCAGCTCACAGCAAGCAGAGTGTGAAGTGTCATATAGCTGGGAAAATCTCCAAGCACACATCTCTCCTGACACACAAGCACAGAGGGTTTTGAGTTACTTATAGTTGCGCATTCAGCTCACAGCAAGCAGAGCGTGAAGTGCCATGTGGCTGTAAAGAATTTAGAGCTAAGGAGTCAGAGTTCAAAGTGTTGGGATTTTCTGTTAGGGAAAACTACCCAAAAACAGCAGAGAATCCGAAATTCACAAAAGCAGGAGACTTCTAGTTGTGCATTCAGCTCACAGCAAGCAGAGCGTGAAGTGTCATCTAGCTGGGGAAATCTCCAAGCACACATCTCTCCTGACACACAAGCACAGAGAGTTTTGAGTTACTTATAGTTGCACATTCAGCTCACAGCAAGCAGAGTGTGAAGTACCATGTGGCTGTAAAGAATTTAGAGTTAAGGAGTCAAAGATCCAGAGTTCAAAGTGTTGGGATTTTCTGTTAGGGAAAACTACCCAAAAACAGAAGAGAATCCAAAATTCACAAAAACAGGAGACTTATAGTTGTGCATTCAGCTAACAGCAAGCAGAGTGTGAAGTGTCATCTAGCTGGGAAAATCTCCAAACACACATCTCTCCTGACTCACAAGCACAGAGAGTTTTGGGATATTTGTGGGACTTCTATGTTCGATGGAGACAAACCAATTTGGAGATCTAAAGCAAGGGATGGCATCGCTTTGGCACATTCTTTCCTCTCTGCTAATGAGCGGCAGATGCTCTTCTACATTTCTAATAGTTTCCAGATTCGGTATTCAAGTCCAGAGCCCGACGTTGCCATAAAAATGTGTGTTATTTCCTGCAAGACCTTCCTGCGGGGCTTAAAATTTCCAGCACCTTCTTGCCATGGTTCAAATTGCTCCAACGTGACAACTCCGTCCTGTGAAAAGGGTTTCTGGCATTCGGTAACGAAAAACTACTGTCTCGCTTCCCTTCTCTTCCTTCGAAGCAAAAGCAATCTGAGACATTTATTTGGAAGTCCCGATCTTCTAGCAACTGTGACCATAAATGAAAAGTGAGTGGAAATTGGAAGAAATCAGAGCCTCCTAAGCTCTAAATTCTTTACATCCACATGACACTCTGCTTGCTGTGAGCTGAATGCTCAACTATAAGTATCCTGCTTTTGTATTTTTGGATGCTTTGCTGTGTTTTGGGAACTTTTCCCTAACAGACGATCCTAACACTTTGAACTCTGGATCTTTGCCTCCTAAGCTCTAAATTCTTTACAGTCACATGACACTTCAGGCTCTGCTTGCTGTGAGCTTAATGCTCAACTGTAAGTATCCTGCTTTTGTATTTTTGGATGCTCTGCTATGTTCTGGGGAGTTTTCCCTAACAGAAAATCCCAACACTTTGAACTCTGGATCTTTGCCTCCGAAGCTCCAAATTCTTTACAGCCACACAACACTTCACGCTCTGCTTGCTGTGAGCTGAATGCTCAACTGTAAGTATCCTGCTTTTGTATTTTTGGATGCTCTTCAGTGTTTTGGGGAGTTTTCCCTAACAAAAAATCCTAACACTTTGAACTCTGGACCTTTGTCTCCTAAGCTATAAATTCTTTACAGCCACATGACACTTCACACTCTGCTTGCTGTGAGCTGAATGCTCAACTATAAGTATCCAGCTTTTGTATTTTTGGATGCTCTGCTATGTTTTGGGGAGTCTTCCCTAACAGAAAATCCCAACACTTTGAACTCTGGATCTTTGCCTCCGAAGCTCTAAATTCTTTACAGCCACACAACACTTCACGCTCTGCTTGCTGTGAGCTTAACACTCAACTGTAAGTATCCAGCTTTTGTATTTTTAGATGCTCTGCTATGTTTTGGGGAGTTTTCCCTAAAAAAAATCCCAACACTTTGAACTCTGGATCTTTGCCTCCGAAGCTCTAAATTCTTCACAGCCACACGACACTTCACGCTCTGCTTGCTGTGAGCTGAATGCTCAACTATAAGTATCCTGTTTTTGTATTTTTGGATGCTCTGCTGTGTGAGTCCTAGGAAACTCATGCAAACAACCTTGCGCTGTTGAAAATGCCACTACGGATCTCACCTTCGGTGCAGTTCTCCCCGTGGTAGCCTTCGCCACAGAGCTTCTGGCATTCTCCGTTCACATGATCGCAAGGTGCTCCGGCCGGGCAATCACATTTGCTCTTGCACCTGGCACCATAGTATCCTGGTTCACATCCTACACAAAGGATGATAGCTGTATTAAACAAGTCGCTGGTATTGTTGTCAACTTAAGATGGAGCTGAGCTGCCTAAAGTCCGCCCATCTAGTGGGTTTCCTGGGCTGAGCAGGGATTCGAACCCCCGTCTCCAGAGTCATAAAACAATGCTCAAGACATCACTGGCATTTACCAGTTATGGGACACACATAGCTTCCGGGAAAAAAAATCTGGAAGAAGAGGAGGAGGAGGAAGGAATAATAATAATGGAATAATAATGGGGATATGGGAAATAATAATGCAGTAAGACACAAAATTAATAAAACTACTTTACCAACAATTACTAATGTAGGTAACAGAAAAAGAACAAATCAAGGAATGCATTGATCAATTGGGCAAAAGATTTAAATTTAGACCATTGGGAAGAGATCTGGGGGAAAAAAATACACAGCGGCATCAGATATAAGAGAAAACTGGTATAAGATGCAATTCCGTTGGTATTATACCCTGGACAGATTAGCAAAATTCAACAAAACGAACTCTAAATTATGCTGGAAATGTGGAACAAAAATAGGAACCTTCTTTCACCAATGGTGGACATGTGGGAAAATCAAAGAATTTTGGAAGACAATTCACCAAATGACACAAAAGATAGGAACCAAATTCAAACTAAAACCAGAAATGTACCTACTAGGATTCTCATACTCAATATTAAAGAAAAATGACAATAGAATATTATTTTACATTAGCACTGCGGATAGACTGAGCTTAGCGAGAGTTTGGAAAAGAAAAGAACCTCCGAATTCGAAAGATTGGCTAACCAAAATATTGGACATTATACAAATGGACATCTTGACACAAAAAATAAGAGAAGGGAAAAATAAGACAGATTGGACAAATGTTATAAAATTCCTGAGAAATAAATAAAAATTATTATGAAAAAAAATAATGGAATAATAATAATAATAATCCCCAACTCACTTGCTTGGCATTTCCTTCCCTGGTAGCCAGGCTTGCAGAGACACGTGCCGTCCTTCTTGTCGCAATCCCGAGTGTTGTGTTGCACGCACTGGCATTCCTCGGAGCAGCCGGTGCCATAGGCCCACTTTGGGCACGCTGAGACCGGGTTTGGGACGAGAGAGAAAGGATTCAAAATGGGAAAATGAGAGCGGATTGAAAAGCTAGTAGCCAATCACACAAACAAGACAGAAAGTAAAACTGAGAGTGAGCGAACAAAGTGACGGATGGGGTGCATCTACTTGACGGTTCAAGTGGTGTCAAGCTGTGTCAATACTACAGTGCGGACAGTAGACATGTCCAAAAAATCGTTTTGAATCGTATATCGGAATTATTTCGGATTGTTCTCGCTTTTTGATACGCATTCCGAGACATTGTCTCACAGCACATCCAGCAATGTAATTCGAACCATTGTTGGCCCATTCTCTAATTGTCTCTTAATGTTTTGTTAATTCCCCCCCCCCCCCAAAAAAAATATATATTTTAAAAAATATTTTAAAAATTATTTTGTTTCTGCAACCTACCTTGAATGGGAGCTTATTTGCAAATTTGATGAGGATAGCTCAAGAAACGAGGGCGGGAGAGCCCTGTAAAAGTCCCCTCCCCCCGTCCTTTTTTTTTTTTTTTTGGCGATTGCGCATGCGCGTCTGCCATTTTAGAAACATTTAGAATCATTACGAATTTTCGAAAATATCCGAAATTTTTGGGTGAAAAAATCAGAAATACTTTCTATATCGAAGTGCCAGCGCCCCCACTTTAGAAACGAGAATTGAAACACCTTTTCCATCGATCGGACATGCCTAGCTAGCGGACAGACTTCAGATAACTCTACTTCAACCATTCTAGAGAAGTGGGGAAGGGGTGTTGGTTTACCAAGGTGACAGTATCGCCCGTAGAGTCCCGGGTCACAAAGGCATGCTCCGTAAATCCGGTGGCAGCGTCCCCGGTTGGCGCAGTTGCATTTCTTCCTGCAGTGCTTCCCATAGAAACCTTTGGGGCAACCTGGAATGGGTTGCGGGGAGAAAAAAGCCATTGTAAGCTTGCGAACAAAAACAAGACAATGCAGACGTCGTAACAGTAGAATCCCTCCATCTCAACACTAGAAGAAAGGCAGCAGGTTCCAGGAGCTGTCTTCATAGACCTGTCAGCAGCTTATGATACTCTAAATCATCACCTTCTTGTAAAAAAAACTTATATCACAAAGGATTACCACCTTGCTCACTTCATAGGAAATCTGCTACGAAACAGGAGCCTTTTTGTTGAGTTGGTCAGAGAATCAGATGGCAGAAACAGAAGAACAGCCTAACTCAGGGGAGTGTGCTTGAGCCATCGATGTTTAACATTTACACAAATGACCAGCCAACGGGGACAGAGAATTTAATCTATGCTCACCGTCCAAGAAGAGAGCTTTGAAATGATTGAACAGAAGCTCTCTGAAGCTTTAGGTGCTCTTACTGCCTATGACAGGGAAAACCAGTTGATTCCTAATCCATCTAAACACAGACAAAGAGTTTCATCTATGCTGACGATCGTGCCATCATCACTCAAGTAGGGAGATTGGAAATGATTGAACAGAAGCTCTCCGAAGCTTTAGGTGCTCTTACTGACTATTACAGGGAAAACCAGTTGATTTGTAATCCATCTAAAACACAAACCAGCTACTTCCAGAAGGGACAAAAAGTTTCATCTATGCTGACGATCTTGCCATCATCGCTCAAGCAGAGAGCTTTGAAATGGTTGAACAGAAGCTCTCTGAAGCTTTAGGTGCTCTTACTGCCTATTACAGGGAAAACCAGCTGATTCCTAATCCATCTAAAACACAAACCAGCTACTGCCAGAAGGGACAGAGAGTTTCATCTATGCTGACGATTTTGCCATCACCACCTAATCTGAAAGCTTTGAAATGGCTGAACAGAAGCTCTCAGAAGCTTTAGGTGATCTTACTGCCTACTACAGGGAAAACCATCTGATTTCTAATCCATATCAAGCAAAAGGTGGGTGCTGGAAATAGTATCATACGAAAGGGATGTCAAGGGATTCCTCGCAAGCAGGGCCGTTCTTACCGTCTTCACATCGCTCTCCGTTCACTCCCGGGGGGCAGCGGCAGCCCCCCGTCACTGGGTCACAGGTGCCTCCGTTTCGGCAGAGACAGGTCGAGCTGCAGTTCCGGCCAAAGGTGCCGTCTGGGCAAGCTATAGAAGGGAACGCCGGAGACACAAAAAGAATGGAGGTGGTGGTCATACAAACGGCAGGGAACCAAGAAACAAAGAACAGCACAACGGAATCACAAAACTTTTTGACTCACTCTTGTATAGGCATATATATATATATTATTTTTCCATTGATGTTGTTATATTTTTTCCATGGATATACTTAATAAGCGTTATTTTAAATGCAAATGCTATTTCTAATTTGCCGCAGAGCGCTTTTCAACTTCGGACAGAACGCAACGGCTGAAATGCAAGGCCAATCGGCACAAGTTCAACTTGCAGACTGAGATCTCTGGGGGCGAATAACGATAACGGCCTTCACACAACGTTATTGGAGAGCCTTTGCCTGGGAACTCCAGGCCAACACAAACATGGCAAACGGAGAACAGAGAGGGCTTTCCGTGCAAGGCAAGGCCAGCTGGCTCCTGGTGTTGCCATCACACTCCTTTCTTAATGGACTCGTGGAAGGACATACTTTGACAGGTCATAAAACGGGACCCCAGCTTGGCATCGTGACTCCAACTCACTTTCGTTGCAAAGGATTCCGCTCCAGCCGTCCGGACAGTTGCATCCGGACCGCTCTTCGTTGCAGACCCCTCTGTTCTGGCAATCCTCGCAGGTCAGACTGCAGTCGGGGCCGAAGGTGTCGTCCAAGCAGACTGTCAAGAAGAGGAGACATAAGGAGTCTGCCATTAAGACTCAACAATCCCACGAGGCCAAGACACAAAAATAGCATCCGAAATACACAAAAAACAGGATACTTATCACTGAGCATTCAGCTCACAGCAAGCAGAGCGTTAAGTGTCGTGTGACTGAATTTAGAGCTAAGGAGTCAAAGATCCAGAGTTAAAAGTGTTGGGATTTTCTGTTAGGGAAAACTACCCCAAAACAGCAGAGAATCCGAAATTCACAAAAACAGGATACTTATAGTTGCGCATTCAGCT
The DNA here is from genome assembly GCF_035594765.1 of Anolis carolinensis. Classification (NCBI taxonomy): domain Eukaryota; kingdom Metazoa; phylum Chordata; class Lepidosauria; order Squamata; family Anolidae; genus Anolis; species Anolis carolinensis. The sequence continues at coordinate 11,354,089 of NW_026943826.1, forward strand.
CACAGCAAGCAGAGCGTGAAGTGTCGTGTGGCTGTAAAGAATTTAGAGCTAAGGAGACAAAGATCCAGAGTTCAAAGTGTTGGGATTTTCTGTTAGGGAAAACTACCTCAAAACAGCAGAGAATCCGAAATTCACAAAAACAGGATACTTATAGGTGAGCATTGAGCTCACAGCAAGCAGAGCGTGAAGTGCCACGTGGCTGTAAAAGAATTTAGAGCGTAGGAAGCAAACATGAAGAGTTCTGTCTTTAAAACCACAACATGTTTATTTACGAAAATAATAACTACATTTCTTAATAGTAAAGAACTGGGTCTCTACACATCTCTCCTGATACTCAAGCAGAGAGGATACTTATAGTTGAGCATTCAGCTCACAGCAAGCAGAGTTTGAAGTGCCCTGTGGCTGTAAAAGAATTTGGAGCGTATGAAGCAAACATGAAGAGTCCTGTCTTTAAAATCACAAAAGGTTTATTTACGAAAATAATAATCACATTTCTTAAAAGTAGAGAACTGGGTCTCTACACATCTCTCCTGATACACAAGCAGAGAGGATACTTATAGTTGAGCATTCAGCTCACAGCAAGCAGAGTTTGAAGTGCCCTGTGGCTGTAAAAGAATTTGGAGTGTATGAAGCAAACATGAAGAGTCCTGTCTTTAAAATCACAAAAGGTGTATTTACGAAAATAATAATCACATTTCTTAAAAGTAGAGAATTGGGTCTCTACACATCTCTCCTGATACACAAGCAGAGAGGATACTTATAGTTGAGCATTCAGCTCACAGCAAGCAGAGTGTGAAGTGCCATGTGGCTGTAAAAGAATTTATATCATTTCTCCTGATATAAAAGCAGAGAGAGAGATCGAAGTACACACAGCACACACCAAGAATGCCAACAATGGAAAACAGAGAAGGAAATGATCCAAATTTCTTACCAAATTTCTCCGTCAACGTGTGCTCTCCCCTTGCTTCCGCCTCCTCTTCGTCGTACTCTTCCTCAAAGAGCTGGGTGAGATCATCCCGCAGAACGGCCACGTGGGGCAAGGGCCGAAGGACCGGACGGCGACCATCCAGGGCTTCCACGGGGTCCTCAAGTACTGAGGAAAGACCCATGATCTCCAGTGAGACTCAAGAAAGTATCAACCTGCACCCATTCTACACTGTAGATGCATCTAGAACTCATAGTATCAACCTGCACTCACTCTACACGGTAGATGCACCTAGAACCTGTAGTGTCAACCTGCACTCATTCTACACTGTAGATGCATCTAGAACTCATAGTATCAACCTGCACTCACTCTACACGGTAGATGCACCTAGAACTCATAGTATCAACCTGCACTCATTCTACACTGTAGATGCATCTAGAACTCATAGTATCAACCTGCACTCATTCTACACTGTAGATGCATCTAGAACTCAGTATCAACCTGCACTCATTCTACACTGTAGATGCATCTAGAACTCATAGTATCAACCTGCACTCATTCTACACTGTAGATGCACCTAGAACTCATAGTATCAACCTGCACTCATTCTACACTGTAGATGCACCTAGAACTCATAGTATCAACCTGCACTCATTCTACACTGTAGATGCACCTAGAACTCATAGTATCAACCTGCACTCATTCTACACTGTAGATGCACCTAGAACTCATAGTATCAACCTGCACTCATTCTACACTGTAGATGCACCTAGAACTCATAGTATCAACCTGCACTCACTCTACACTGTAGATGCATCCAGAACTCATAGTATCAACCTGCACTCACTCTACACTGTAGATGCACCTAGAACTCATAGTATCAACCTGCACTCATTCTACACTGTAGATGCACCTAGAACTCATAGTATCAACCTGCACTCATTCTACACTGTAGATGCACCTAGAACTCATAGTATCAACCTGCACTCATTCTACACTGTAGATGCACCTAGAACTCATAGTATCAACCTGCACTCATTCTACACTGTAGATGCACCTAGAACTCATAGTATCAACCTGCACTCACTCTACACTGTAGATGCATCCAGAACTCATAGTATCAACCTGCACTCACTCTACACTGTAGATGCACCTAGAACTCATAGTGTCGACCTGCACTCACTCTACACTGTAGATACACCTAGATCCCGTAGTGTCAACCTGCATTTACTCTACACTGTAGATGCACCTAGAACCTGTGATATCTAACTGCATTCACTCTACACTATAGATGCACCTAGAATTTACTGTAGATAATAAAACACAGCACGTACAAATGCAGCTCCTCCGGTCCTCATCCAGTTTGTAGCCAATCTGACAACTGCAGTGGAAAGAGCCAACGAGGTTTTGGCACAAGTGTTCACATCCTCCATTACTGGAAGAGCACTCATCCACATCTTGAAAACAAAACCAAAAATGACAGTTGGGAGGAGAAAGCACTTGGGTTAGTCTTGCTACCATGAGTAGTAGGAAAAACAATATATAGTAGTATTTTCCCAGAACCAACGACAATGGTCAGTTGAGACAGAAATGTCACTTATTATCGACTTGTACATGGAAAATGTTTCCATACCCCACTCCCATTGATGTGCCCTCACTTTCTCCCATCTTGGTCTGTCTATATGTATTGAAATGAAGAAAGGAGGCCGTAAGGATCTAATTACTACTAAGGTTCTTTCAGGCAGGGAGGAATCTTTTTATCCCACTGCTGCCACCAATTTGTAAGGGACTATGAACGACTAACACCAGTTTGGAAAGATGCAACCACCAAAGACTCAGGGAGACCTTTTACTTTTTTTGCCTTTCTTCTTTAAAGGATAGTGTAACTTGGGTTAGAATATACGTGACAGAAGCTTAGATGTTGGAAGAACAATAACAAGTTTATTCAGGCCCAGAGCTTAGTGGTTACAATGTTGTTTCTCACTTAGAGGCACTTTTATTAACAGTTACAATACTAGAATGAGATGAATCAACTCTCTAAAGTGTCACTTCTTTTACTTAAAGTAGTTAAAACTTCTTCCTCTGCCACGTTTAAACCGTTACTTCAATGGATCTCTGTAAGTCCAGCTGGGATTGGTTCCCAAAGTCTGAAACTTGGACTATCCAGTGACTTCAAACCACAGTCACCCCTGTGATATACTATCACAGATTCTCTGTTCCTTACCAGGACACAGACTACATTAAATAAGTCACCAAACTTATTTAAAACTGACTCAAAATAAACAATTGAGTCTCCTTGATCCCATCAACCTGGAATCAATCTTCCCTGTGCCTCATCAGAGCACAGACTGACTTTCTTTTTTAAACTCTGCACTTCTTACACTAAACGGCAGTTGGCTCCGCCTACTTCTCCATGGCAACCAGCCTCTGAGTGCTGAGAAGCAATAACTGTAACACTTACCCTTTTAAAACATAAACACACAATTAAACATAACATCTGTAAACCAAAATTCATACTTAATTACAAAGGCAAATTCGATCCCCAACTTTGGGTTGGAGTAGGAGCCCAAGAAGGAATTTCTACCTACCATCACAACCACAGCCCTCAGTGCTGAGTCTGTAGCCGGCGTAGCAAAGGCATTCATAGCCTCCTGGGTAGTTGTAACAGTCTTGCTGGCAGCAGTGAGAACCGGCAGTGCATTCATCAGTATCTGGAGAAAGGAAGAAAGCAAAGGATGTGTGTAGAAACGCTGATTTTATCGTATGTGATGAAGTCGTAAGATTCTATGATTTTGCCCGTCAAGTTTGGACACCCATGTTATGTCTCCCGAGGTCTTCTTTAAATGAAGTTAATTATCCAAAGCAATGGTTTCTGGACACAAGAGAAGCTGAGAAAAATCCCACGAAAGGATTAGACTTCGGGAAGGATGCCACTAAGGATGTTTTTAATGACTCTCCGGAGATCGGAGACATACCTAAACCCAGGACGCCTGGTTCCAATCCAACTGGTGCATAAACACAGAGACCACTCAGTCGAAACGCCTGGATGGTAACGGTCTGGGGAGCGTTTCTGATTAGGTTAATTGCCAGAATCGGAAGCGGTACAATGTGACATACAACGAAACACAGACACGCATCCTTGCAGCGGTTCCAAACACATACTGCCATACTTTTATACACACTGTCAATCCTTCTACTAGCAAGGCTGATGGATCTACTCACATTTGCATGCTTTCGAACTGCTAGGTTGGCAGAAGCTGGGGCTAACAACGGGAACTCACCCCCACCCCCCCCCCCCCACCCCCGTGGATTTGAACCGCTGACCGTCCAGTCAGCAAATTCTACAGCCCTCCAAGGTTGACATTGGGTCTGTCTTCTCTCCATAGAATGACCCTCGACCCCAACTTACATGTGAGGCCATCTCATACCGTGTGTAATGAAGTACGAATTTTTGGTTTACAGATGTTATGTTTAATTGTGTGTTTGTGTTTTAGAAGGGTAAGTAAGTAGAAGTGGGCGGAGCCAACCGCCGTTTTGCTGAGGAAGAGCAGTGTTTAAAAAAGAGAGCCAGTCTGTGCTCTGATGAGGCACAGGGAAAACTGATCCTAGGTTAAGGGGATCAGGGTGACTCAATTGGTCATTTTGAGTCAGTTTAAAATAAGTTTGATGACTTATTTGTTATAATCTGTGTCCTGGTAAGGAACAGAGAATCTGTGATAGCAGATCACAGGGGTGGCTGTGGTATAAAAGTGGCTGAGGAATAGGGTTTAACTACCTTATGTAAAAGAAGTTATACTTTAGAGAGTTGATTCATCTTATTCTAGTGTTGTAACTGTTAATGAAAATACCTCTTCGTGAGAAACGTCATTGTAACCACTAAGCTTTGTGCCTGAATAAACTTGTTCTTGTTTTTCCAACATCGAAGCCTCTGTCATATATATTATAAACCAAGTACGCTACCATCTAGAGCAATGATGGCCAACCTTTTGCACTTGGTGTGTCAAAATTCACCAAAAAACCCTAGCATGACTGGGGTGGTGTGTCACTTTGAGAAAAAAACCCATAATTTCACAATATATATAGTTTAAATAACAAAAATATATAATTGTAATATATAACTGTATTTAATCAATCAAACATTATTTACAACCATTATTTCCATGTACAACAATCTATGGTACCTCTTGCAGTTTCCACGCTGATTTCTCTCTATTGTAGTTTCAATGTAGTCATGAATAATGAATAATATAATAATAATATAATAGTAATAATATAACAATATACTACAATAATTATAGAATAATAATAGAATGATAAATATAAATGTAATGTGCATAATTCCCATAGAGTAAACAACAAAACCACTGGACCAAATCACACCAAATTTGGTCACAAAAGACATTAGTCATTCAATCAATCTGCATGCAGCAGCGTGTCAGCAAAAATGGCTAGGCGTGTCAGTGCTGACACGTGTGTCATAGGTTGGCCATCACTGCGCTAGGTCTTATTTCCAGGGGATGTCTTATTTTTGGGGAAACAAGGTATGTCAATCCCTCATTTGCTAAATTATGTCTCTCTCTGCTAGCCCTTTGATAGGCAAAACAAAAGCCTTTTATGTTTCTCTCTGCTAGCCCTTTGATAGGCAAAACAAAAGCCTTTTATGTCTCTCTCTGCTAGCCCTTTGATAGGCAAAACAATAGCCTGAGTTCCAGAGAGGCAATTGAGTTCAAAAGGACTTTTATGACCTACCGATGCAAGTTTTCTGGTCTTCGTCCAGCTGGTATCCCACGTTGCAGCTGCAGGAGGGGCCGGCGCTGGTGTGATGGCAGAGGTGGGAGCAGCCACCGTTGTTGGTCTCGCAACTGTTCACAATTTCCATTTCTATTCCTGGAAAAGTAAACAGAAGGCAGTTGGATTTGGTAGCCTTTGGGTTTTCTTCCAACTCTAGGAATCTATGGTTCCCTTCCAAAATCTATCCAGCAATAATTATACAGCTGGCGCGAATAATGACCTATTTCAGTGATAGAGAGTTTAATCTATGCTGACGATCGTGCCATCACCGCCCAAGCAGAGAGCTTTGAAATGGTTGAAGAGAAGATCCCACTGGAGCATTGCAGCACACCAAAATACCCGGGATGTACAATACTCACGGTAACACTGCTTGCCGTCTGCCCCGAGTTCATATCCCAGGTTGCAGGTGCATTTGAAGGAGCCGCGGGTGTTGAGGCAGCCATGAGCACACATGGCCACTCGGAGTGCACACTCATTCACATCTGGACAAGGAGAAGGGCAAAAGGAGTAATGGGACGGGTAGAAAGAATACCCAATATATTCAGCATCAAATACGTCTCTATTTTTAGTTATTTTTAGTTTGAGACTAGAAGGACTTTAATAATAATAATAATAATAATAATAATAATAATAATAATAATAATAATAATAATGGAAGAGGAGAAAGAAGCGTAGGAATAATAATAAAAATAGAGGAGGGAATTATAATAAGAATAATAAGAATATCTGTTATAGAACTCTATAACAACCCCATTATAGAACTCTAATATGCCGATGATAATGTAGTCTGTGCGCATTCAGAAGACGTCCCACAAGCCACTCTAATAATAACAGAGGAGGGAATAATAATAACAATGGAATAATAAGAATAATATCTGTTATAGAACTGTATAACAACCCCTATTATAGAACTCCAATACGCCGATGATAACGTAATCTGTGCACATTCAGAAGACATCCCACAAGCCACTCTAATAATAATAGAGGGAATAATAATAATAATAATGGAATAATAAGAAGAATAATATCTGTTATAGAACTCTATAACAACCCCTTTTATAGAACGCCAATACGCCGATGATAACGTAGTCTGTGCACATTCAGAAGACGTCCCACAAGCCACTCTAATAATAATAGAGGGAATAATAATAATAATGGAATAATAATAAGAAGAATATCTGTTATAGAACTCTATAACAACCCCTTTTATAAAACGCCAATACGCCGATGAATAACGTAGTCTGTGCGCATTCAGAAGACATCCCACAAGCCACTCTAATAATAATAGAGGGAATAATAATAATAATGGAATAATAAGAAGAAGAATATCTGTTATAGAACTCTATAACAACCCCTTTTATAAAACGCCAATACGCCGATGATAACGTAGTCTGTGCGCATTCAGAAGACGTCCCACAAGCCACTCTAATAATAATAGAGGGAATAATAATAATAATAATAATAATAATAATAATAATGGAATAAGAATAAGAATAATATATTATAGAACTCTATAACAACCCCTTTTAAAGAAACTCCAATATGCAGTTGATAACGTAGTCTGTGCGCATTCAGAAGACATCCCACAAGCCACTCTAATAATAATAGAGGGAATAATAATAATAATGGAATAATAAGAAGAAGAATATCTGTTATAGAACTCTATAACAACCCCTTTTATAAAACGCCAATACGCTGATGATAACGTAGTCTGTGCGCATTCAGAAGACATCCTACAAGCCACTCACCGGAGTGAGGAGAGAGCGGACTCACCTTCACAGGCTTTGCCGTCAGCCGCCAATCTATATCCAGCGTGGCACTCGCAGTGGGCCGACCCACGCCGGTTCTGGCACTTGTGCATGCAGCTGCCATTCCTGTCGGCACACGGGTTCCTCACTAGGGAGACAAGGAGACAGAACAAACCCTTGAGCAAGACGCTCCTTCCTTTACGCGGGGAGGCTAATTTAACTAATTTAACTAATTTACGACACCATAAAAACCTTCCAGCAGCGTGTGGAAGAATAAGGAAGTACTACCATCAAGGGCTCGGTGTCATGAGTGGACGATGAAGCAGCAGGAATCGAGCATACCCTCAAGAAGCCGGAAGCTGGAAAAATGTTAATATTGCCTCTGTGTCTGTCTATATATGTCGTATGTCTAATAATGGCATGGAATGTTTGCCATGTATATATACATTGTGATCCGCCCGGAGAAGGACGGAATATAAATATTGTAAATAAACAAATCTATATATATAAAAATGTAACGTGCATTTTTCCCATGGAGTAAACAACAAAACCACAAGAAAACCGCACTACAAACTAGAGCTGACGGCTGGCACAACAAAACATTGCATGGAAAGTTCCTTGACAAAATTGAACGAAAAGCTGATGAGAAGACCTGGCTATGGCCACCCAATCTATGTCTTTCAATAAAAAAACCTTAAAAATAAAGTCCAAATTACAGAAGACGAGGAAGAGCCGTTCTCCCCCTGGCTGCCAGTCAGAAAGATAGGCCCCGCCTCCTTTAGGCCTCGTTCACTTAGGCCTTTTCCACACTGCCTATAAAATACAGATTATCTGATTTGTACTGGATTATATGTCAGTGAAGATTATAAATGTAAAATATAAAAATTATTGTGTTATAATAAAACAGAACAAGGAAATAACATTTACTAACTACCACTAATTCCTCAGTACGTTATTTCCCATACCACCACACTTCGCCACAGCAACGCGTGGCCGGGCACAGCTAGTAAATATATAAATTTACTGAGACAGTTTCCCCATATTTGGAGTGAGTTCAGCCGGCCAGGAAATGGTTGCAAATTCCTCATAGTCTCCTGAGACGAAGGGCCAAGATTGGGTTGCCGATTTGTGTTCAAGACCACGCTCCAACGGCAGATATTATTTATGTTCTTTGGGACACCTTCCGGGGGATGTTTTGGCTGCGAAGGAGAAGGAACCCAGCCAAGGCAAACGGAACGGTCGGGTCAGGAGGCTCCGGGTTAGGTTTCTTGAAGAGAAACGGTTGTGTGCAGAGAAGGAATAGGGTCTGTCTGGGATGGCGAAGGCAAAAGAGATAAAGGGAGGAGATGAAGTGACAGTGGGAGTCCAAGTCAAACACAACGGTCGGGTCAGGAGGCTCCGGAATAGGTTTCTTGAAGAGAAACGGTTGTGTACAGAGAAGGAATTGGGTCTGTCTGGGATGGTGAAGGCAAAAGACATAGAGGGAGGAGACAAAGTGACAGTGGGAGTCCTAGGCAAACGGAACGGTCGGGTCAGAAGGCTCCGGGTTAGGTCTCTTGAAGAGAAACGATTGTGTGCAGAGAAGGAATAGGGTCTGTCTGGGATGGCGAAGGCAAAAGAGATAAAGGGAGGAGACGAAGTGACAGTGGGAGTCCAAGGCAAACGGAACGGTCGGGTCAGGAGGCTCCGGGTTAGGTTTCTTGAAGAGAAACGATTGTGTGCAGAGAAGGAATAGGATCTGTCTGGGATGGTGAAGGCAAAAGACATAGAGGGAGGAGACAAAGTGACAGTGGGAGTCCGCCAGATGATAAAACAAGAAGGGTTCATGGGATGTTCAGGTGGTGACTTCCCTGGGTATTTGGATGGGCAGATAAACCGCTAAGAGCCAGTACTGAATATTGAATAATAATAATTATTATTATTATTATTTATTTACAGTATTTATATTCTGTAATCCCAACCTGCTGAGCTGCATCGTATGAGTCTACTACACAGACGATATAATGTTTGAATATGTTTTTTTCGCTTTGTAAGAGCCTGTAACAAACACAGCTACTCACCACGGCTACTAACCAGCTGTGGTGCAGCTGGTTAGTAGCCAGTTGCAATAAATCACTATTGACTGAGAGGTCATGAGTTCGAAGCCAGCCTGGGTCGGATTGAGCTCCTGACCATTAATAGTCCAGCTTGCTGTTGACCGAAAGACAGTTGCATCTGTCGAGTAGGAAATTTAGGTACCGCTTTATGCATGGAGGCTAATTTAAGTAATTTACGACACCATAAAAACCTTCCAACAGTGTGCGGAAGAATGAGGAAGTACTACCATCAAGGGCTCGGGTGTCACAGTGGATGATGAAGCAGCAGGAGAGATAGTGAAACAGAGGGTGAAGACAGAGAGATGGGAGATACTCACAAATGCAATGTTTCCCGTCATCCTTCAGCTGGTAGTTCGGACGGCATCGGCACTGGTGTTGGGACAGAGTAAGCTGCACACAGTCGTGTTCACACCCGCCATTGTTGATAGCGCAAGTGTTGATGGCTACAAGGGAACACAATGAGAAGAGCACAAAGGAAAATATGTGCAGAGGATTATCGTTTCGACTTTTAAATCTTCTCCTGGGATTTAACACCAGCATTCTAAACAATAGAGTTCCCTGAAGGCTTTTAACTATATTCCTCAAAGAGGTATCTTTCATGTCTGGGATGTTTGCCGAGATGAGGCCATCTTTCCCTATCCTGTTGGGCAGGGAATTATAGGAGTTGTAGTCTAACAGGCCTGCAGGGTATTGGATTGGAGAAATTACATGTTAGAAATATAATCTTTGGTTACCACATTACTTGCCTATATTAATTATATATTATATATTAAATGTAATATTACTAATAATATTACCATATAATGATATAGTGTAGTATAGTAATTTAATGCTTATATTGTGCTGTGCTAATAATATATTGTACAGTAGAGTCTCACTTATCCAACATAAACGGGCTGGCAGAACGTTGGATAAGCGAATATGTTGGATAATAAGGAAGGATCAAGGAAAAGCCTATTAAACATCAAATTAGGTTATGATTTTACAAATTAAGCACCAAAACATCATGTTATACAACACATTTGACAGAAAAAGTAGTTCAATACACAGTAATGCTATGTAGTAATTACTGTATTTACGAATTTAGCACCAAAAAATCACGATATATTGAAAACATTTGACTACAAAAATGCATTGGATAATCCAGAACGTTGGATAAGCGAGTGTTGGATAAGTGAGACTCTACTGTAAATGTAGTCAATAAATAAATAAAACACATCTAAAACTATCTCTATCTTCACACTTCAAATTCCAACCCACAACTGAAAAAACAAAAAAAATCTGAGGCTCATAGCTCCAACTGTCACTTTGGCTCCGCCCATTTCCAGTTAAGCTAAGCAAATGTCTCCATTTCTGTCCCTCTTTGAACATCTCCAAACCCATCTTATATATGACCAGAAGAATACTTTCCCTTCCAAGGAATAACCCCAGTTGAACCGTGTAAATTTTCCGACTGTAAATTTTCCGACTGTAAGTGCTCTGCTTGCCTTTACCGCGCGGAGTACATTCCAGCTTGGGACAAGTAATCAGAACCAGAAGCCGTCCTCTGGCAAGGCACACATGTGCGGCTACAATATGGGTAGGCTGGCCATTCTTTCCGGAGTATATACGAGTTGTAGTTCACCCACAACTAGGGAAACTGTGACCACCGATGATGGATCTGGACCAAACTTGGCACACACAACCCCCATGACTGACTCAACCTACTGAAGGTGTTTGAGGGGACTAACTCATTATAGTGGGAGTTGTAGTCTACCCTACAGCCAGAGAGCACACTCAACCCCACCGACGACACATCCAGAGCCTTACAGGGTTACTACAACCCAACGACAGAATTCAGACAAAAGCAATACGGGGCTGTACTATAAAAAAATCAAGGGAGACAAGACGATGCAATGTACGAACACGGTCTGTATTTTGCAACGTTTGAGTGTTGGAATCACAACGCTTGAAGAACGCCTGAAAGCAGGAATGTTTGTGTGATGCCTGGGGCACGGGCTTTGAGCAATTCCAGGCGGGAAGCCAACCTATCTGCAAACACGCCCGATTAAAAGGGCCTGAACGAGAATGTAAACAAATGATCGGCTCGTAATTGACCGGACTACGGAGGGAAGCCGGGAGGCTGATGTAAGCGGATGGAAGGGAGCCAAAACCCAACAGACTCCCAGTGATCCGTCCCAGAGTTTAACGACCCAGACGATCTCCGATCTGATTGTGTTGGAATAACGGTCTGTGTAAACAAATTAGTATCGTTTACACAAGCGGGGTCGAGTCAAGATCCGCCTTTGATTGGATATAGATAGAGGCAGAAATACTACCAAGGCAGCTCGGGAGAGACAAAGCCAGAAGTGACTTTGGCTGTCTACAGGGACGTTGCCCAGGGGATGTGTTACCATCCTGCTGGGGGGCTTCTCTCATGTCCCCACAAGCTAGAGCTGACAGATGGGAGCTCACCCAACTTGAGAACATCCTGCAAGTCGCTTCTGGTGCGAGAGAATTGGCCATCTACAGAGGATATTGTCTGGATGTGTTACCATCCTGCTGGGAGGCTTCTCTCACGTCCGCGCAAGCTAGAGCTGACAGATGGGAGCTCACCCAAGTTGAGAACATACTGCAAGTCGCTTCTGGTGCGAGAGAATTGGCCATCTACAGAGGATATTGTCTGGATGTGTTACCATCCTGCTGGGAGGCTTCTCTCATGTCCCCGCAAGCTAGAGCTGACAGACGGGAGCTCACCCGACTTGAGAACATCCTGCAAGTCGTTTCTGGTGTGAAAGAATTGCCTGAGGATATTGCCTGGATGTGTTACCATCCTGCTGGGAGGCTTCTCTTATGTCCCTGCAAGCTAGAGCTGACAGATGGGAGCTCACCCAAGTTGAGAACATACTGCAAGTCATTTTGGGTGTGAGAGAATTGACCGTCTATAGAGACGTTGCCTAGGGGATGTGTTACTACCCTGCTAGAAGACTTCTCTCATGTCCCCACGAGCTAGAGCTGACAGGCGGGAGCTCACCCCATCTCGTGGATTCGAACCAGCAACCTTCAGGTCAGCAGTCCAGCCAGAACAAGGATTTAACCCATTGTGCTATGCCTCAAGATGGCAGTGGTGCATTCAAGAATTCAATGACTGCTTGTTGCTTAAGTTGCATTGACCGACCGTCTGCGCAGGGTTCCATGCTTTGCATTTTAACAACACAACCGTTCAATGCTAAGGCTTTCTGCCAAATGGAAATAACTCTAATCAAGAGTCTACTGAACAAGCCTGCCACAAACCAGGACTGCCATGTGTTGAGAAGTTACGACGGTGGAGGCATTCATTTTCATTCAACCCTCAAGCTTGAATAATATCAAGCTTTGTTTTTCCGCAATTTTAGAGGAATATTCTCAAGCTGTGTTTGGATGGATCTCGAATCCATAGATAAGGAGGGGTGGCGGTATTAATAGCAACCATCTGCTATCATTCCTTGAGTTACGTTTCTGGCGCATCTCGCCTCCTTTCCGTCCAAGAGTTAGTTCCGAGCAAGACAAACAAGGATCTCACCAAAGTAAAATCCTAGCATTCCACCGAATGGAGACGTGCCAGTTCAAAAATGGTCTCAAATGGTCTAGAGGTGATACCACGAGCATCTAGAAACAGTCGCGGGGATTGTAGAACTACAACTACAGGTCCTGCCATTGTTCAAGCCACCAAACGCTACAACTTACCAAGACAGGTCCTGCCGTCGGTGTGCAAGCGAAACTCTGGCTTGCACTCGCAGTAATAGGATCCGAGAGTATTCACGCATCTGTGCTGGCAGCCTCCGTTGTGGACCTGGCATTCGTCCACGTCTGGAAGGGAAGCAAAAATAGAAACAATCAGGGCGGCGGGAAGGAGAGAAGCCGCACTCGGGATTTCTCCTGGCCAGGTCCTACTCCAAAAAGACGGGAGAATCATTTCCAATCACGGCGTCAAATGAGCCCGTGGGGAACTGGCCCCATAACCAATGGGAGCTTGTGTCCAACACAGAACAAGGAGGAATTTGATCGGACCGGAGCCAAGCCTTCCAAATCAATGGGAATGATATCCTATTTTGAACTGTACGGCTTCATAAACTGTGGGTCCCGACCCCAAAGTTAGCTCACTGTTGGGACCCTGAAAAAGTTTTCCAAATGCCACCTAGTGCCTGATATATGTATAACTGCTAGGACACATTCAACACGTGCAAAACCAAGTACATATGCCATTATTGGGGTACATTCAACTTATGCAAAACTAGGTATGTATACCATTCCTGGGGCAAAATCAACCTGTGCAGAAACAGGTAAATATATCATTACTATGGCAAAATAAACCTGCCCAAAACAAGATACTTATACCATTCCTAGGACAAAATAAACCTGTGCAAAACCAGGTACATATACCATTCCTAGGACAAAATATACCTGTGCAAAAACGAGTAAATATATCATTTCTAGGACAAAATAAACCTGTGCAAAAACAGGTAAATATACAATTCCTAGGGCAAAATAAACCTGTGCAAAACCAGGTACATATACCATTCCTAGGACAAAATATACCTGTGCAAAAACGAGTAAATATATCATTTCTAGGACAAAATAAACCTGTGCAAAAACAGGTAAATATACAATTCCTAGGGCAAAATAAACCTGTGCAAAAACAGGTACATATACCATTCCTAGGACAAATAAACCTGTGCAAAACCAGGTAAATATACAATTCCTAGGACAAAATAAACCTGTGCGAAAACAGGTAAATATATCATTCCTAGGACAAAATCAACGTGTGCAAAACCAGGTACATATGCCATTACTAGGACAAAATAAACCTGTGCAAAAACAGGTACATAGACCGTTCCAGGGGCGAAATAAACCTGTGCAAAAACAGGTAAATATATCATTCCTATGGCAAAATAAACCTGTGCAAAAACAGGTACATATACCATTCCTAGGACAAAATAAACCTGTGCAAAACAAGGGAAATACACAATTCCTAGGACAAAATAAACCTGTGTAAAAACAGGTAAATATACCATTCCTAGGACAAAATCAACCTGGGCAAAAACAGATACATATACCATTCCTATGGCAAAATAAACCTGCGCAAAACAAGATACATATGCCATTCCTAGGACAAAATAAACCTGTGCAAAAACGGGTAAATATATCATTCCTAGGACAAAATATATCTGTGTAAAAACAGGTACATATACAATTCCTAGGATAAAATAAACCTGTGCAAAAACAGGTAAATATACCATTCCGAGGGCAAATGCAACCTGTGGTATGATTTCTTTTCCAAAGGTCGACTGAGGACAAGCACACTTTGGCTGTGACTTTTTTCTCTCTCTCCGCCACTTGACAAAATCTAATGTCTTTCTTTTTGAAATCGTTAATTGGATTAACGATTGCGCCGCCTCTCGACCTGTTTCTTCGGTGTTGCCAGGAAGGCGAGCCGAAAGGGAAGCCCTCGTAAGGCTGCTAAGCCAAGGGAATGGGATTCTTTCCCAGCTGGAAAAGGAAGGTGTGCCAATCCACCTTGGCTGGGTTTGCAAGTTCTTTTGGACCCGCTTTGTGACATTCAAAGCAACCAAACAGAGGCCCAATTTAAGCACCAAGGCTTAAGCACACAATGGTCCGGGCTTTAGCACAGCAGAAAAAATACTGGAGGTCTTTGGAGCAATTTATAAGCGTTATAGTTCACCTCCATCCATGGCACACAAGGATGGATCTGGACCCAAGTTAGCAGGCAATACCCGGTATGCCCCAAATTTAAACACTGGTGGGTTCTGAGAATTTATTACAATATTTCTATCTATATATATAAAAGAGTGATGGCATCACGGCGACGCACAAAACAACAAAACTACAGGCCCCCCAACCTCGAAATTTGACAACACAACCCATCATCCGCCTCTAGGTTGATACAACAAAAAGAAAAGAAAAACAAAGTCCTAATTAGAGGGAGAGGAATAATTGTTTTTATCCAATTGCTGCCAGTTAGAAGGCTAAGCTCCTCCAACTTCGTCTCCTAGCAACCCAATTAAAAAATAATAATAAACACTAAAAATAATTAAAACACTAAAAAATTAATACAATAAAATACTATAATAACAGAAAATAACTAAAAATAATACAAGAAAATAATAAAATATAATAAATAAAAAGATAACTTACAATAAAAATAATTTAAAAATACAAATGACGTCAAATAAAAATTACACAACAATTTTTAACCAATACTACCACCACTTTGCCACAGCAACGCGTGGCCGGGCACAGCTAGTATAATATAGAATTGGCCTGGACATTCTGGAGTTGTAAGTCCTGGGATGTATAGTTCACCTGCAATCTATAATCACGCTGAACTCCACCAAAGATGAGATTGGACCAAACTTGGCACACAGGGCCCGCCATGACCAGCAAAAAATACTGGAGGTCTTTGGGGAAATGACATAAATAATAAATAATATAAGAACAAATGAAGACATTATTTTTATATGAATAATAAAAATATAAAAAAATCATTAATAGAATATGAGAGAATATAGTAAGAAACACTGGGGTGTCTGTGGTGGAGGAACAACAGAAAATCTAGGATGAATACGACACAAAGGTATAAATAAATACATCGAAACTATTTCCAAACAAACACTGAAAGTCATGGAGCAACCGCAAATCATCAATCGAATATGAGAGACTATAGTAAGAAACACTGGGGTGTCCGTGGTGGAGGAAAAAGAAAAAATCTAGGATGAATACGACACAAAAAATACATCAAAACTATTTCCAGACAAACACTGAGAGTCATGGAGCAACCGCAAATCATCAACAGAATATGAGAGACTATAGTAAGAAACACTGGGGTGTCCATGGTGGAGGAAAAACAGAAAATGTAGGACACAAAGTATAAATAAATAAATACATTGAAACTATTTCCCGACACACACTGGGAGTTCTGGAGCAACCGCAAATCATCAATAGAATAAGAGAGAATATAGTAAGAAAAACTGGGGTGTCCGTGGTGGAGGAAAAACAGAAAATGTCGGACACAAAAGTATAAATAAATAGTGAGCGCTGTGAACATGTCCCAGAGCCCTGCCAGTGTCCTCCACAAACACCATCCTGGTCACCACCCAAGTGAAGGCTTTCATTCAGGGACAATTTCCTCCACCACAGACACCCCAGTGTTATAGCGAGAGCCATGAACATGTCCCAGAGCCCTGCCAGTGTCCTCCGCAAACACCATACTTCACAACAACCAAGTGAAACCTTTCATTTGGGGGGCAATGTCATCCTAAATTTTCTGTTTTTCCTCCACCACAGACATCCCAGTGTTATAGCGAGCACCATGAACATGTCCAAAAGCCCTGTCTATGCTGTCCACACACACCACACTTCCCACCACCCAAGTGAAGGCTTTCATAAAGGGACAATTTCCTCCTAGATTTTCTGTTTTTCTTCCACCACAGACACCCCAGTGTTATAGCGAGTGCTGTGGACATGTCCCAGAGCCCTGCCGATGTCCTCCACAAACACCATCCTGCCCACCACCTTTCATTCAGGGACAATTTCACTCTAGATTTTTTCTTCCTCCACCACAGACACCCCAGTGTTATAGCGAGCGCCGTGAATATGTCCAAGAGCCCTGCTAGTGTCCTCCACAAACACCATCCTTCACACCACCTTTCATTCAGAGACAATTTCACTCTAGATTTTGTTTTGCCTCCACCACAGACACCCCAGTCTTCCTTACTCTCTCCATTTCCTCCTAGATTTGGTGTTTTTCCTCCTCTCTTTCCAGGAGCTGCAAAAAGGGGATTTTGCACAGAAGCGGAGCAACACGGGGAGATGTAGAGCAACCGCCTACCTGGCTGCAAATCCGGCCGGCCGGCGTTGTATCCCAAATAGCACGGGTAGCAATTCCTCCAGACGTAGCGGTAATGAAGCGCCGGCGCAGGAGGGATGCTCTGGAAGAGAACGGCGCACCAGAGCCACACGCTGCAGCGCATCGCTCGGCTGTGAAATCTAAACCGGCAACGGGACGGACACAAAGAAGAGCCGGGAAACGTCGAAACCCGCAACTCGTAATCTGGTCTAAAATCAAGACGAGTTTCGAGACGCATCCCGAGAGAAGCCAATGCGCTCAGTGTCTGGTGGCAGCTTCCGAACAACTCTTCTGAACAACTCTTTTTGGAGAGCTTTCCCAGAGCCGTGCCCTCGCTTCTCAGCTTTCAGGCCCGCCCACCCACCGCAGGTAAGCAATGCCCCGCCGTCCCAGATTCCTCCTCCTCCTCGCTCCCAAAGTTTATACGACTCTGGAAAAAAAAGAAAAAACGTGTGCGACATTCATGGCTCTGCGCACAGGCAAACCAAAGGAATCCTGGCGGCCGTCTCCGGGGCTTTATTGCATTTTTGGCAGAGTCTGAAACTGGCCGTGTAAACAACGAAAGAAACCAGGAGAGCAATACGAGGGGATGTATTGTGTATGCGAGTGCGCGTTAAATGAACACCACATTTTGGAAAACGCTGCCCCAAAAAAAAAGCATTCTTTGTCTCTTTCTGACCAGGACGGGAAGGAGATGTTCGCCTGCAGAGACAATGAAATATTCCGCAATCAATGCATTTGTAACCGAAATATTCAGGCAGCGGAACCAAAGGGGAGTGTGTTTCGTTTTGTTCTCACTGGAAAAGTGGAAGTTTTATTAATCGTGTTGAAATCGAACTTGTTGTGAGTCCCGGCGAGAAACATGCTCGGAGTTGGCGTTAATCTGGGGAGGAATGCGATGCCGACAATGGGATAATATAGTCATCGTGATTGGTTGATCGACTGATTGCATACCAGGAGGTCATGAGTTCGAGGCCCGCTCGGAGCCTATGTTTGTCTTGTCTTTGTTCTATGTTAAAAGGCATTGAATGTTTGCCTATGTGTGTATATTGTGATCCGCCCTGAGTCCCCTTCGGGGTGAGAAAGAAGGGCGGAATATAAATGCTGTAAATAAATAAATAAATAAATAAATAAATAAACAAGCGCGGAATAATGATTCGAATCCATATTCAAAATGTTCGGAATCCAAAGTTGTTTTGGAGCTCGGGTTTGGGGATACTTGTATGATTTTGTTTTGTAGCCCACCTCAAGCCATGAGGGGAGACAGGTAAGAAATAAAATAAAATAAAAATAATTATATATATATATATATATATATATATAGGGGCCGGATTGTGGCGCAACTGGCTAGTAACCAGCTGCTATAAATCACTACTGACCGAGAGGTCATGAGTTCGAAGCCCGGGTCGGGTTAAGCCTCCGACCATTAAAAAAAAAAATAGCCCCGGCTTGCTGTTGACCTAGCAGCCCCGAAAGACAGTTGCATCTATCAAGTAGGGAAAATTTAGGTACGCTTTATGCGGGAGGCTAATTTAACTAATCTACAACACCATAAAACTGCTCACGAGGAAAAGAATGAGGAAGAACAGCCACCAATGGACGGTGAAGCAACAGCTCCCCCTGTGGCCGGAATCGTGAAGCTGGAAAGATGTTAAAAAATGCCTCTGTGTCTGTCTAAAACTGAATGTTGTTTGTCTGTTGGCATTGAATGTTTGCCATATATGTGTTCACTGTAATCCGCCCTGAGTCCCCTTCGGGGTGAGAAGGGCGGAATATAAATACTGTAAATAAATAAATTATATATATATATATATATATATATATATATATATATATATACATACTAGCAGTGCCCAGCCACGCGTTGCTGTGGCATTTTCTGGTGGTGTTGGTGAGAAATTGTTGAGGTAGTGGTGGTATTGAATGTCTGTTGTATGGTAGTCTTTATGTTTCGTATGCACACTGAAGTGGATTATATGGCAGTGTGGAGTCAAGATAATCCAGTTCAAAGCAGATAATATAATATTCTAAATGGGTTATATAGCTGTGTGGAAGGGCCTTGAGTCTACACTGCCATATAATCCAGTTAAAATCTGATAATCTGTGGAAGAGGCCTAAGTGAGGCCTAACTGTGCCTGTCCTCTGAGCTGAGTAGGTTGCTAGGAGACCAAGTGGGCGGAGCTTAGCCTTCTAACTGGCAGCAATTGGATAAAAAACTATTATTCCTCTCCTTGTAATTAGGACTTTATTTTTCTTTTCTTTTTGTTGTATCAACCTAGAGCCGTGAATGATGGGTTGTGTTGTCAAATTTCGAGGTTGGGGGGCCTGTAGTTTTGTTGTTTTGTCCGCTGCCCTGATGCCATCACTCTTTTATATATAGAGATATATATATATTATGTACGTTTGTAGGACTGAGTAAACAACAAAACCACTCAACCAAATCGCACCAAATTTGGCCACAAAAGACATAGTCATCCCATCTATGTCTTTCAAACAAAAAAACCTGGAAAATAAAGTCCAAATTAGAGAACGAGGAAGAGCCGTTTTCAACCCTGGTTGCTGGTCAGAAGGGTAGGCCCTGACCCCTTTAGGCCCCGCCCACTTCATCTCCTAGCAACATCCTTGATACAGCCAGGGTTCAGGCTTTTGAGGCTGCAAGGCTATTCAGTGCTATTCCACCTGGCCAACAAAGCATTCCCATAAGCCATAGCAACGCGTGGTCGGGCACAGCTAGTAATATTATATTATTCTTATTCTGCAGGAAACCTTGATTGACCACAGGCTTTAATATGTGTTGTGTGCACACCAACGAGAAAGAGAGCACATAGGTGTGTGTACATACATGTGCATGCACACACTTCCCTCTTCTTCTTTTTTCTACGAAACTCATAAAACGTCATTAACTTCTCGGGAATGTTTTGTAACGTTATTGAGGAAAGACCGACGCCGCTGTCGGAACGGCAGGCATTTCTGCGGCACGCTTTGGCTCCGACCGAGTTTCAAATGGAAAAAACTGTGGTTTGGAGCAGGACGGGGATCATTCCAAGGTGGTTTGTGGGACCAGCGCATGGATCCGAGCCAGGAAGGGGAGAGCGAGAGGGCCCCCTTGCTCACTCCTCTTGGACTCTTTTTTAAAGTGGCTCTGAAACCACGGATAGCTTCAGCTCTATCTCCCATTACTGGCCCTCCGTCCAATGGCATTGCAGGTTATGGCGAGCGCCGTGAACATATCCCAGAGCCCTGCCCTTGTCCTCCACAAACACCACAGTGCTCACCACCCACGTGAAGGCTTTCAGACGGGGACAATATCATCCTAGATGTTCTGTTTCTCCTCCAGAATGGACATCCCAGGGTTCCTTCATTTGCATGACCCCGCCCACTGCCTCTCCCTTAACCCTTTCCTATGGTTAACAGAGGAATTGATCACCAACTGAACAAGAGGTCTAGGGAAAATTCATCATGATTTACAAGAGTTGTACTTGACCTACATCCAGGGAACTCTGTTCGCCCAACCAAGGATGGAGCTGGACCAAACTTGCCACGGATTATGGGACTTGCAGTATTTTCACTGATACTGTGACCCCCACCGACAATGGACTGGGACCAAACTTGGCACCGAGAAGCCCACGACCAAAAGAACACACTGCAGTGATTTGGGGATGACTGACCTCAGATCTGGGACAATCTCGTCCTAGATTTTCTGTTTTTCCTCCACCACAGACACCCCAGTGTTATAGCGAGTGCCGTGAACATGTCCCAGAGCCCTGCCAGTGTCCTCCACAAACACCATCCTGCCCACCACCCAAATGAAGGCGAATTGCATCCTAGATTTTGTTTTTCCTCCATCACAGACACCTCAGTGTTATAGCGAGCACTGTGAACATGTCCCAGAGCCCTGCCGATGTCCTCCACAAACACCATCCTGCCCACCACCTTTCATTCAGGGACAATTTCATTCTAGATTTTGTTTTTCCTCCACCACGGACATCCCAGTGTTCCTTACTCTCTCTCCATTTTCTCCTAGATTTTCAGTTTTTCCTCCACCACAGACACCCCAGTGTTATAGCAAGCATTGTGAACATGTCCAAGAGCCCAGCCAGTGTCCCCCAAACACACCATCCTGCCCACCACCCAAGGGAAGGCTTTCATTCAAGGACAATTTCATTCTAGATTTTGTTTTTTGTCCACCACAGACACCTCAGTGTTATAGCGAGCGCCGTGAACATGTCCAAGAGCCCTGTCTATGTCCTCCACAAGCAACACACTTCCCACCACCCAATGAAGGCTTTCAAATGGGGATATTTTCATTCTAGTTTTCATTTGTCCTCCACCACAGACACCCCAGTGTTATAGCGAGCGCCGTGAACATGTCCAAGAGCCCTGTCAACGTCCTTCACCAACACCACCCTGCCCACCACCCAATTAAGGCTTTCAAACAGGGACAATTTCATTCTAGATTTTGTTTTTCCTCCACTACGGACATCCCAGTGTTCCTTACTCTCTCTCCATTTTCTCCTAGATTTTCTGTTTTTCCTCCACCACAGACACCCCAGTGTTATAGCAAGTACTGTGAACATGTCCCAGAGCCCTGCCAATGTCTTCCACAAACACCATCCTGCCCACCACTCAAGTGAAGGCAAATTTCCTTCTAGATTTTGTTTTTCCTCCACCACAGACACCCCAGTGTTCCTTACTCTCTCTCCATTTTCTCCTAAATTTTCTGTTTTTCCTCCACCACAGACAACCCATTGTTATAGCGAGTACTGAGCCCTGCCGATGTCCTCCACAAACACTATCCTGCCCACCACCTTTCATTCAGGGACAATTTCATTCTAGATTTCGTTTTTCCTCCACCACAGACACCACAGTGTTATAGCGAGCACCGTGAACATGTCCCAGAGCCCTGCCGATGTCCTCCACAAACACCATCCTGCCCACCACCTTTCATTCAGGGACAATTTCACTCTAGATTTTGTTTTTCCTCCACCACAGACACCCCAGTGTTATAGCGAGCGCCGTGAACATGTCCAAGAGCCCTGCTAGTGTCCTCCACAAACACCATCCTTCACCCCACCTTTCATTCAGAGACAATTTCACTCTAGATTTTGTTTTTCCTCCACCACGGACACCCCAGTGTTCCTTACTCTCTCTCCATTTTCTCCTAGATTTTCTGTTTTTTTTCTCCTCTCTTCCCAGGGGATTTTGCAGAGGGCACGGAAGCAGAGCAACACCGTTCCTGGCATCTTCCCGTGCCAAGACTCCTCAACGGGAGCGATGCCAACCGGTTGCAAAGGTGCAATATTTGGGAAGGGAGGAGCAGGCCTCTTTCCTGTAAACATGCACCGCATCTAAGCCCTTTTGGGTGGGACAACTGGCAAAATTTCCTCATTCCTGAGGCCCATTAATCCTATTTATTAAAAGACGACAGGCCTGGCATCACCGAGCGCACGGAGAGGGCACAACTTGCAGAGTTTCCATACTTGACAAACAAAGTCGAAAATGCCGAAGTGGCAAGACATGCCTGAATGCATGGACATCCCTACATTATACCCAAATACAGACCTGTATAATTTGCTAATAAAGAAAACCAGCCAACGCACATATGAGTGGGTTTATTCTCTGGACAAAAATAGGAGAGGAAGAGGTTTCAGTCTGTTGAGCAACGGCATTTCGATTCTGGGGAGATTAGCGACTTGGCTGTCCTTCGAAGCCAGCCGGGGCTTTCGAGGTCTCGGAGAAACACAAAGCGGACAGGAAATTTAGCACATACCGGCGGCACGCTGTGTGCAAAGCCCCGGGTTCCAAAATTATCTCATTCCCAAAATAAGCCAATCGCATTCCCAAAGCCCCCAAAGTGGTTGTTTCGGGGACCAGAAGCAAAGCTCTGAAAAGAATGGGTGGGTTTCGTATCTATATATATAAAAATGTCATGTGAGTTTTTGCCACGAAGTAAACAACAAAACCACTGAACCAAATCGCACCAAATTTGGCCACAAGAGACATCGTCATCCACTTTACGTCTTTCAATCAAAAAAACCTAGAAAAATAAAGTCCTATATATATATGGAGCCTCCGGTGGCTCAGTGTGTTAAAGCCCTGGGCTGCTGAACTTCCAGACCGAAAGGTCCCAGGTTCAAATCCCAGGAGCGGAGTGAGCTCCCGCTGTTAGCTCCAGCTCCTGCCAACCTAGCAGTTCGAAAACATGCAAATGTGAGTAGATCAATAGGTACCG
The DNA here is from genome assembly GCF_035594765.1 of Anolis carolinensis. NCBI lineage: Eukaryota > Metazoa > Chordata > Lepidosauria > Squamata > Anolidae > Anolis > Anolis carolinensis. The sequence goes on from NW_026943826.1 coordinate 11,377,766, forward strand.
CTCCGGCGGGAAGGTAACGGCGTTCCATGCAGTCATGCCAATGGCCACATGACCTTGGAGGTGTCTACGGACAACGCCGGCTCTTCAGCTTAGAAATGGAGATGAGCACCAACCCCCAGAGTCGGTCACGACTGGACCTAACGTCAGGGGAAAACTTTTACCTTTACCTTATATATATAAATATAACTAGCTGTGCCCGGCCACGCGTTGCTGTGGCAAAGTGGTGGTGGTATTGGTTAAAAATGGTTGTGTAATTTTTATTTGATGTTTTTTGTATTTTTTATTAATTTTATTGTAAGTTATATTTTTAAATATTATATTTTATTATTTTCTTGTATTATTTTTAGTTATTTTCTGTTATTATAGTATTTTATTGTATTAATTTTTTAGTGTTTTTAATTATTTTTTTAGTGTTTTTTATTATTTTTTATTGGGTTGCTAGGAGACCAAGTTGGAGGAGCTTAGCCTTCTAACTGGCAGCAATTGGATAAAAGCAATTATTCCTCTCTCTCTAATTAGGACTTTATTTTTCTTTTCTTTTTGTTGTATCAACCTAGAGGCATGGATGATGGGTAGTGTTGTCAAATTTCGAGGTTGGGGGGCCTGTAGTTTTGTTGTTTTGTGCGTCGCCGTGATGCCATCACTCTTTTATATATATAGATGTGCATTTTTCCCATGAAGTAAACAACAAAACCACTGGACCAAATCACACCAAATTTGGCCACAAAAGACATAGTCATCCACTCTATGTCTCTCAATCAAAAAAACGTAGAAAAACAAAGTCGTCATATATACTGTGCTGGAGATGCTTTTAACTACTATTGGTGTTTTATATCCAAGGTGTTCCTTGCTTGGGTTTTAATACTGCTGTACGTACTTGGTTTTATCTTGTTTTTAATTATGTTGGTGCTAATCCATGAAATATGTAGTATTTCAAGGACATATCCTGACATTGATATTTGCAGCATTTTAATGTTTTAATGATTTATATAGGGTTTTAACGGCATGTTTGATATTGTATGTGATGGTCTGGCTTTTGTGTATTTGTTTGTTTGTCTTACATGTGAAAGACCTATGGTCTAAGCATTAAATAAATTTGAATTTGAATTTATAAATGTAATGTGCATTTTTCCCATGAAGAAAACCTACCTTGAATGGGAGCTTAGCGCAGCCTAACATGGCTGCCGCTCCCCGGCCAATCAGAAGCTTCCACGATGGACGCAAAGGTGGGGGCTAACGTCCTCTGCGTCCACATGGAAGATTGCCATACAAGCCCAGTGTGTAGCGATTGCGCATGCGCATCCGCCATTTTAGAAACATTTAGAATCATTACGAATTTTTGGAAATATCCTAAATTTTTGGGTGAAAAAATCGGAAATACTTTCTATATCGAAGCGCCAGCGCCCCCTACTTTAGAAACGAGAATTGAAACTTTTTTTTCATCGATCGGACATGCCTATTATCTACTCTACGTCTTTCAATTAAAAAAAACATAGAAAAAGGAACAACCAGAAATACTGTATAATATATTCACAAGCTTTAGGAAATAACATATACTAACTATCACCAATTTCTCAATACTTTATTTCCCATATCACCACAGCAACGCGTGGCCGGGCACAGCTTAGTCGCTTCCCAAAATATTCCAAAATCCAAGGTTCGAACCACAATCAAAGTAATCCTAGAATGAGAGTTGGAAGACACAATCCGAGCCTTCCCGACAGATGGCCATACAACCTCTGAATCCTAGAATCATCACGGTTTTCTTTCTAACAAGAAATCGAGCACAATGCCAAGTTGGGAAGGCAGCTCTCCAAGACCTTGCCCAGCGGAACGGAGACTTCTGAGACATTCCCAAATGCGGGAGACAGAAAACTGGAAGCGGTGAGACCGAGACCGCGGAGGCCGAGCCAAAGCCGCCTGGCGCTCGCCCGGATCTGTCTGCACTCCCCGGGCGCAAGGCTTCCTGGCTCTGGACCTGGGCCAGCCGACACAAAGACTCAAAGAGGGGAACGCTTTCGGAAGGGCATCAGCAAAGCTGTCACTCCAAGTTTGATTTCTGTTTTAACAGTCCAACATCAACAGTCTCTTGGGTCCCATCCAAACCGAACACTGAATGAATCTACACAGTGGACTTAATGCGGTTTCACTCCACTTGGATTGCCATGGCTCGGTGCCATGGAAAGCTGTATATATTTCAGATTTCAATATTAATGTCAAAAATACATACTCAAGTATAAGCCTAGTTTTTCAGCCCTTTTTTTTAAGACTGAAAAAGCCACCCTCGGCTTATACTCGGCTGAGGGTCCGGGTTGGCTTATATTTGGGTCGGCTTATACTCGAGAATATATTATACGTTTATTATTTTTATACGTTTATACATTTATTATTTTTCTCTATTATTGGTATTATTACATTTATTATTTTTCTCTATTATTATTGCAACTATTAAATTTATTATTTTTCTCTATTATCGGTATGATTACATTTATTATTTTTCTCTATTATTATCAGTATTATTACATTTATTATTTTTCTCTATTATTATCGGTATTATTACATTTATTATTTTTCTCTATTATTGTTGCAACTATTAAATTTATTATTTTTCTCTATTATTACTGGTATGATTACATTTATTATTTTTCTCTATTATTACTGGTATTATTACATTTATTCTTTTTCTCTATTATTATAGGTATGATTACATTTATTCTTTTTCTCTATTATTGTTGCTACTATTAAATTTATTATTTTTCTCTATTATTACTGGTATGATTACATTTATTATTTTTCTCTATTATTACTGGTATTATTACATTTATTCTTTTTCTCTATTATTATAGGTATTATTACATTTATTATTTTTCTCTATCATTATCGGTATTATTACATTTATTCTTTTTCTCTATTATTATCGGTATTATTACATTTATTATTTTTTTCTATTATTATTGTTATTTTTACATTTATTATTTTTTCTATTATTATTGGTATTTTTACATTTATTATTTTTCTCTATTATTATTGGTATGATTACATTTATTATTTTTCTCTATTATTATCGGTATCATTACATTTATTATTTTTCTCTATTATTATTGCTATTATAACATTTATTATTTTTCTCTATTATTATTGGTATTATTACATTTATTATTTTTCTCTATTATTATTGCTATTATTACATTTATTATTTTTCTCTATTATTGTTGCTACTATTACATTTATTTTACTCTGTTTTTATTATTATCAATACATTTATTATTTCACTCTGATATTATTACTTTTACTACAGTAGAGTCTCACTTATCCAACATAAACGAGCCGGCAGAACATTGGATAAGCGAATATCTTGGATAATAAGGAGGGATTAAGGAAAAGCCTATTAAACATCAAATTAGGTCATGATTTTACAAATTAAGCACCAAAACATCATGTTATAAAACAAATTTGACAGAAAATGTAATTCAATGTGCAGTAATGCTATGTAGTAATTACTGTATTTACGAACTTAGCACCAAAATATCACGATGTATTGAAAACATTGACTACAAAAATGCATTGGATAATCCAGAACCTTGGATAAGCGAGTGTTGGATAAGTGAGACTCTACTGTATTACATTTATTATTTTTCTCTATTATTGTTGCTACTATTACATTTATTTTACTCTATTTTTATTATTATTAATAATATATTTATTATTTCACACTGATATTATTATTACTGCATTTATTATTTTACTCTATTTATTATTATTATTATTATTATTATTATTATTATTACATGTATTATTTTACTCTAATTATTATTATTATTATTATTATTATTATTACATGTATTATTTTACTCTATTATTATTGAAAGGCTTAGAAATGGAAATGCTCCTCAAAGTCGGGAACGACTAGACTAGACAACACCACCGCCACCCATTACCTTCACAGGCTTTCCCATCGTCCTTCAACTTCTTCCCGTCCGGGCACTTGCAATAGAAACTCCCAATGGTGTTGCAGCATTCGGACTCGCAGCCGGCCTTCCCAGCGTCGCATTCGTTCACGTCTAGGAATGAAGGGCGGAGCAAAAATACAGTTAACAATGTGCCCAGTGATTTGAAGGGACAGAGAGTTTCATCTATGCTGACGATCATGTCATCAACGCACAAGTTGAGAGCTTTGAGATGGTTGAGCAGAAGCTCTCTGAAGCTTTACGTGCTCTTACTGCCTATCACGGGGAAACCCAGCTGATCCCTAATCCATCTAAAACACAGACACAGATTTTCATCTATGCTGACGATCTCGCCATCACCGCCCAAGCAGGGAGCTTTGAAATGGTTAAACAGAAGCTCTCTGAAGCTTTAGGTGCTCTTACTGCCTATGACAGGGAAAACCAGCTGATTCCTAATCCATCTAAAATGCAGACGCAGAGTTTCATCTATGCTGACGATCTCGCCATCATCGCCCAAGCTGAGAGCTTTGAAATGGTTGAACAGAAGCTCTCTGAAGCTTTAGGTGCTCTTACTGCCTATGACAGGGAAAACCAGCTGATTCCGAATCCATCTGAAATGCAGACGCAGAGTTTCATCTATGCTGACGATCACACCATCACCGCTCAAACACAGAGCTTTGAAATGGTTGAACAGAAGCTCTCTGAAGCTTTAGGTGCTCTTACTGACTATTCCAGGGAAAATCAGCTGATTCCTAATCCATCTAAAACACAGACGCAGAGTTTCATCTATGCTGACGACCTCGCCATCATCGCCCAAGAAGAGGGCTTTGAAATGGTTGAACAGAAGCTCTCTGAAGCTTTAGGTGCTCTTACTGACTATTACAGGAAAACCCAGCTGATTCCTAATCCATCTAAAACGTAGACTAGACATTGCAAGAAGGGACAGAGATTTTCATCTACGCTGACGATCTCGTCATCACCTCCCAAGCTGAGAGCTTTGAAATGGTTGAACAGAAGCTCTCCGAAGCTTTGGGTGCTCTCAATGTCTGTTTTCCCTGTACTCATATTTACATGTTTTTGAACTGCTAGGTCGGCAGAAGCTGGGGCTAAAAACGGGAGCTCACCCAGTCCCGTGGATTCGAACTGCCAACCTTGCTCAATCGTTTAACCCGCTGCACCACCGCAGCCACCTCAAATCCATTTATGGCCATCCAGACGAACCAGGAAGGCCTCCAAAGAAAGAGCCTCCACCGAACTCGGAGGCAGAGAGTTCCACTGTTGAACATCTCTTCTGACGTTCAGGAATTTCTTCCTAATGTCGACGTGGAATCTCCATGGCTCCATTGAACCTTATAGTCTACAGGGCAAAAGGAAACAAGAGCCGATCCCTCTTCCTCAAGACGAGATCACGATGGAACATCTCTAAACGCCGAATCCGTGCCAAGGCAGCAGAGCGAAACGGCTCTCCTCCTTCCCTCGAAGCTTTGATCGCTGGAGGGTTGCAGGACGGGTTGCTAATGAACGGCCCTCCCCTATTAAAACGGACCTGATGGGTCCAAATGAGGCGAGGCGGTCTCCACGCCAAGCTGGTGTTTTGGCTTTGCAAACATCTGAGGAACCACCCGAGTTTGACGTACGTCCTACAAAGGGTTTTGCGTTGCCTTAATCCATCATTCCTACGAAGTGGGACTGAGGGTTGGACAGAAGAGCAGAAAGGTCTCCCCTGGAGGGTATTCGGATTTCAAGAGAGTTCAAGTTGAGGTCTGATTTAGAAACGGGCAAGACATGACTAGAGAGCAAAACGAGCTGCAGGATGTCCTCCCCTCCCGCAGAAGCCCCTTTCCTTACCTAAGGTCTTATGAGACCATCTAGATGGCTTTTGAGGGTCCCATTCCTTATCTATGGTCTTCTGATAGCCTGATGAGATCATCTAGATGGCCTTTGAGGGTCCCTTTCCTTACCTAAGGTCTTATGAGACCATCTAGATGGCTTTTGAGGGTCCCATTCCTTATCTATGGTCTTCTGATAGCCTGATGAGATCATCTAGATGGCCTTTGAGGGCCCCTTTCCTTACCTAAGGTCTTATGAGACCATCTAGATGGCTTTTGAGGGTCCCATTCCTTATCTATGGTCTTCTGATGGCCTGATGAGATCATCTAGATGGCCTTTGAGGGTCCCTTTCCTTACCTAAGGTCTTATGAGACCATCTAGATGGCTTTTGAGGGTCCCATTCCTTATCTATGGTCTTCTGATGGCCTGATGAGATCATCTAGATGGCCTTTGAGGGTCCCTTTCCTTACCTAAGGTCTTATGAGACCATCTAGATGGCTTTTGAGGGTCCCATTCCTTATCTATGGTCTTCTGATAGCCTGATGAGATCATCTAGATGGCCTTTGAGGGTCCCTTTCCTTACCTAAGGTCTTATGAGACCATCTAGATGGCTTTTGAGGGTCCCATTCCTTATCTATGGTCTTCTGATGGCCTGATGAGATCATCTAGATGGCCTTTGAGGGTCCCTTTCCTTACCTAAGGTCTTATGAGACCATCTAGATGGCTTTTGAGGGTCCCATTCCTTATCTATGGTCTTCTGATGGCCTGATGAGATCATCTAGATGGCCTTTGAGGGTCCCTTTCCTTACCTAAGGTCTTATGAGACCATCTAGATGGCTTTTGAGGGTCCCATTCCTTATCTATGGTCTTCTGATGGCCTGATGAGATCATCTAGATGGCCTTTGAGGGTCCCTTTCCTTACCTAAGGTCTTATGAGACCATCTAGATGGCTTTTGAGGGTCCCATTCCTTATCTATGGTCTTCTGATAGCCTGATGAGATCATCTAGATGGCCTTTGAGGGTCCCTTTCCTTACCTAAGGTCTTATGAGACCATCTAGATGGCTTTTGAGGGTCCCATTCCTTATCTATGGTCTTCTGATAGCCTGATGAGATCATCTAGATGGCCTTTGAGGGTCCCTTTCCTTACCTAAGGTCTTATGAGACCATCTAGATGGCTTTTGAGGGTCCCATTCCTTATCTATGGTCTTCTGATGGCCTGATGAGATCATCTAGATGGCCTTTGAGGGTCCCTTTCCTTACCTAAGGTCTTATGAGACCATCTAGATGGCTTTTGAGGGTCCCATTCCTTATCTATGGTCTTCTGATGGCCTGATGAGATCATCTAGATGGCCTTTGAGGGTCCCTTTCCTTACCTAAGGTCTTATGAGACCATCTAGATGGCTTTTGAGGGTCCCATTCCTTATCTATGGTCTTCTGATGGCCTGATGAGATCATCTAGATGGCCTTTGAGGGTCCCTTTCCTTACCTAAGGTCTTATGAGACCATCTAGATGGCTTTTGAGGGTCCCATTCCTTATCTATGGTCTTCTGATAGCCTGATGAGATCATCTAGATGGCCTTTGAGGGTCCCTTTCCTTACCTAAGGTCTTATGAGACCATCTAGATGGCTTTTGAGGGTCCCATTCCTTATCTATGGTCTTCTGATGGCCTGATGAGATCATCTAGATGGCCTTTGAGGGTCCCTTTCCTTACCTAAGGTCTTATGAGACCATCTAGATGGCTTTTGAGGGTCCCATTCCTTATCTATGGTCTTCTGATGGCCTGATGAGATCATCTAGATGGCCTTTGAGGGTCCCTTTCCTTACCTAAGGTCTTATGAGACCATCTAGATGGCTTTTGAGGGTCCCATTCCTTATCTATGGTCTTCTGATGGCCTGATGAGATCATCTAGATGGCCTTTGAGGGTCCCTTTCCTTACCTAAGGTCTTATGAGACCATCTAGATGGCTTTTGAGGGTCCCATTCCTTATCTATGGTCTTCTGATAGCCTGATGAGATCATCTAGATGGCCTTTGAGGGTCCCTTTCCTTACCTAAGGTCTTATGAGACCATCTAGATGGCTTTTGAGGGTCCCATTCCTTATCTATGGTCTTCTGATAGCCTGATGAGATCATCTAGATGGCCTTTGAGGGTCCCTTTCCTTACCTAAGGTCTTATGAGACCATCTAGATGGCTTTTGAGGGTCCCATTCCTTATCTATGGTCTTCTGATGGCCTGATGAGATCATCTAGATGGCCTTTGAGGGTCCCTTTCCTTACCTAAGGTCTTATGAGACCATCTAGATGGCTTTTGAGGGTCCCATTCCTTATCTATGGTCTTCTGATGGCCTGATGAGATCATCTAGATGGCCTTTGAGAGTCCCTTTCCCTACCTAAGGTCTTATGAGACCATCTAGATGGTTTTTGGAGGTCCCTTTCCTTACCTATAGTCCTGTGAGACCATCTAGATGGCCTTTGAGGGTCCCTTTCCTTATCTATGACCTTCTGATGGCCTGATGAGATCATCTAGATGGCCTTTGAGAGTCCCTTTCCTTACCTAAGGTCTTATGAGACCATCTAGATGGTTTTTGGAGGTCCCTTTCCTTACCTATAGTCCTGTGAGACCATCTAGATGGCCTTTGAGGGTCCCTTTCCTTATCTATGACCTTCTGATGGCCTGATGAGATCATCTAGATGGCCTTTGAGAGTCCCTTTCCCTACCTAAGGTCTTATGAGACCATCTAGATGGTTTTTGGAGGTCCCTTTCCTTACCTATAGTCCTGTGAGACCATCTAGATGGCCTTTGAGGGTCCCTTTCCTTATCTATGACCTTCTGATGGCCTGATGAGATCATCTAGATGGCCTTTGAGAGTCCCTTTCCCTACCTAAGGTCTTATGAGACCATCTAGATGGTTTTTGGAGGTCCCTTTCCTTACCTATAGTCCTGTGAGACCATCTAGATGGACTTTGAGGGTCCCTTTCCTTATCTATGACCTTCTGATGGCCTGATGAGATCATCTAGATGGCCTTTGAGAGTCCCTTTCCCTACCTAAGGTCTTATGAGACCATCTAGATGGTTTTTGGAGGTCCCTTTCCTTACCTATAGTCCTGTGAGACCATCTAGATGGCTTTTGAGGGTCCCTTTCCTTATCTATGACCTTCTGATGGCCTGATGAGATCATCTAGATGGCCTTTGAGAGTCCCTTTCCCTACCTAAGGTCTTATGAGACCATCTAGATGGTTTTTGGAGGTCCCTTTCCTTACCTATAGTCCTGTGAGACCATCTAGATGGCTTTTGAGGGTCCCTTTCCTTATCTATGACCTTCTGATGGCCTGATGAGATCATCTAGATGGCCTTTGAGAGTCCCTTTCCCTACCTAAGGTCTTATGAGACCATCTAGATGGTTTTTGGAGGTCCCTTTCCTTACCTATAGTCCTGTGAGACCATCTAGATGGACTTTGAGGGTCCCTTTCCTTATCTATGACCTTCTGATGGCCTGATGAGATCATCTAGATGGTCTTTGAGGATCCCTTTCCTTACCTATGGTCTTATGATATCGTCCAGATCAGGGGTCACCCAACTAAGGCCCATGGAATCTGCGTCTGGCTCCAGATCGGTTTGGAATATTTTGCTGTCTATTTTTTACAATGTGGAAGAACGAGAACGATCCCAAAGGCCGGATGTCTCCCGCACCTGCGTTAAGCACGGACACGGGATCCTCGTAATGAAAAGCAGAGACGGGGAAAGGTTTGCTTGCGTTTCTCATTCCTCTGCACCTCCCTTCCTCGTTTTAACACAGACAAAGAGAAGGATTTGAGGCCAGGCTTCTCCTTGAAATACGAAAGAATATAAGCTAGAGCGAGTAAATAGTGTATATGAAATCAATAAAGACAAGAACCGCTGCTTTCGGCCGACATCTGGGAAGTGTAATACAATACAATACTAATAATACAATATAATAATATTAATTATATATGATATTTTACATGTAATATTACTAATAATATTACGGTATATTTGTACAGTACAATATAGTAATTTATTGCCAGTATTGTACTAGGCTAATAATATAATATTGTACGTAAATTCCCGAATCGTATCGGAGGGGTTTGGGGGGGTTGGTGGAAACCGAGCTTCCTTTCTGGGAGTTGTAGTTCGCCCACAACCAGGGAAAGTCATTGCTGTGGAATGTGAGAGAAGATGTGTGCTTCCCATGCCTTGCGCTCGAATGCTACGCTCCGGCAAGACTATGTAAATAGTGTATATGAAATCAATAAAGACAAGAACCCGCTGGTTTCGGCCGACATCTGGGAAGTGTAATACAATATAATACTAATAATACAATATAATAATATTAATTATATATTATATTTTACATGTAATATTACTAATAACATTGTGGTATATTTGTACAGTACAATATAGTAATTTATTGCCAGTATTGTACTAGGCTAATAATATAATATTGTACGTAAATTCCCGAATCGTATTGGAGGGGTTTAGGGGGGGTTGGTGGAAACTGAGCTTCCTTTCTGGGAGTTGTAGTTCACCCACAACCAGGGAAAGTCATTGCTGTGGAATGTGAGAGAAGATGTGTGCTTCCCATGCCTTGCGCTCAAATGCTACGCTCCGGCAAGACTATGTAAACAGTGTATATGAAATCAATAAAGACAAGAACCGCTGGTTTCGGCCGACATCTGGGAAGTGTAATACAATAAAATACTAATAATACAATATAATAATATTAATTATATATTATATTTTACATGTAACATTACTAATAATATTACGGTATATTTGTACAGTACAATATAGTAATTTATTGCCAATATTGTACTATGGCAATAATATAATATTGTATGTAAATTCCCGAATCGTACTGGAGGGGTTTGGGGGGATTGGGGGAAAATGAGCTTCCTTTCTGGGAGTTGTAGTTCACCAGGGAAAGTCATTGCTGTGGAATGTGAGAGAAGATGTGTGCTTCCCAAGCCCTGCGCTCGAATGCTACGCTCCGGCAAGACTATGTAAACAGTGTATATGAAATCAATAAAGACAAGAACTGCTGGTTTCAGCCGACATCTGGGAGTGTGCGTTTATTTCTGTGAAGAAGGTAAATTGAGACAGAAGGAGAATGTGTCTCAATTTAACCATTTCTTGACCGAGAACACACTGAACCCAACCAATGATGTATCCAGACCAAACATGCCCAACATAACAAACATAGTTTCATAGGTACTACTCACCATACTGACACCGGGGTCCTTGGAAGCCCGAGGAACAATGGCAGACCTGGAAGGATCCTTCCACACACTTTCCTCCATTGAAACACATTCCCTCATTGCAGACAGCTGGAAAAGGAACAAAAGGATTGTTGTTGTTATTATTATTATTATTATTATTATTATTATTATTATTATTATTATTATGACACAGCAAACAAGACAGATATGCTGGATTTCATATCACAAAATCACAAGTCGAACACTTGTGATTATTATAATTATTTATAATAATAATCATTATTATTATTATTATTATTATTATTTTCCCCCTTTCTTCTAAGCAGCTCACCACATTAACAACAACGCAATTTGAAAACTACAGCATGTAAATATTGAAACCAAGGAAGTTGTAGCAGAGTGAGACCCGCACTATTGGGCAGAGGAGGTTGAAGCGCATGTAAAACTACAACTCTCGTGAATCTAGATATTACTTTGAGTAAAAATGTGATGAAAACTCATAAGCGCTATTATGGCTGTTTTTTATTACTCCGCCATCGGTTGTGAGAGCCAATTACACAATGACTTAACATTTCCTGCTATTCTTTTTTCACGCCATGAGGAAGTTTAGATAGATTTCATTTGAATTCTCAGGAAGAATGCAGCAGAACCCATTAAGAAGTGAAAGAGGTCATTGTGTTCATGCATAAAAGGTCTAAGGAGAGAACAGTCTTGGGGAAAAAGGCTGAGGTGATGTCCCAATTTTTCACAGTATCTAGAGCTTCAGAGAGTTTCTGTTCAACCGTTTCAAAGCTCTCTCTCTGCTTGAGAAGTGATGGCATGATTGTCAGCATAGATGAAACTCTCTGTCCTTTCTAGCTATTGCTGGTCTACGTTTTAGATGGATTAGGAATGAGCTGGTTTTCCCCGTAATAGACAGTAAGAGCATCTAAAGCTTCGGAAAGCTTTTGTTCAACCATTTCAAAGCTCTTTGATTGAGTGGTGATAGCACGATCGTCAGCATAGATGAAACTCTCTTTTCTGGCAATGGTTGGTCTGTGTTTTAGATGGATCAGGAATTAGCTGGTGTTCCCCGTAATAAACAGTAAGAGCATCTAAAGCTTCTGAAAGTGTCTGTTCAACCGTTTCAAAGCTCTCTGCTTGAACAGTGATGGCACGATCGTCAGCATAGATGAAATTCTTTGTCCCTGTTCTGTGTTTTAGTTGGATTCAGAATCAGCTGGTTTTCCCTGTAACAGTCAGTAAGAGCATCTAAAGCTTCTGAAAGCGTCTGTTCAACCATTTCAAAGCTCTGCTTGAGTGGTGATGGTACGATCGTCAGCATAGATGAAATTCTTTGTCCCTGTTCTGTGTTTTGGTTGGATTCAGACTCAGCTGGTTTTCCCTGTAATAGGCAGTAAGACCACCTAAAGCTTCGGAGAGCTTCTGTTCAACCAATTCAAAGCTCTCTGCTTGAGCGGTGATGGCACAATCATCAGCATAGACGAAACTCTCTGTCCCTTTTGGGAGTGACTCATTATTTGTGTAAATGTTAAACAACGATGGGGGACATGAGAGAAACCTCCCCGGAGGATAGTAACACATTGGAGCAATGTCTTTGTAGACGGCTGATTTTCTCACACCAGAAGCAACTTGCAGGTACTGTCTTGAAGAGCCTAGAGTTGTATTATTTGTAATGTTTATATCACAATATTCCTCGACTAAGAAAAAACTAAGGAATTCCTGAACAGTACTGCTTGTTTGTAATGTTTATATCGCACTATTCCTACGGAATTCATGGGATCGTCACAAGTCAGCATGGTCACACACTTGGTTGACTGTGACTCTGTAGTCCCGTTCGGTAGTCTCCGATTACTATTATATTTCTCATTCTCGTCATTCGTTTTCGGGAAACATCAGCCTGGCTGCGACTCCAACAAAGAATCTGTTGTTGCTTCTCTTCCTTTCAAAGGCTCTCAACTTGTTTGCAGGTGTGTGTATCTTTGACACGGAATGCTCCTCCTCTTCCTCCTTTTCTATTTGGTTTATTTCTTTAGTCTGGATTAGGTTTCACTCGGTCTCTGTTACAGCCCGACATCAACTTCAAAGCACAAAAGATTCCAACTGTTTCCTCCTCCGCCGGCATTCTTTTCGGTTTAGTATCACGGACAGTAGTTCTGTTTGGTGCTATCGGGTCGGCATCGTTTTCGCAACTCTTCGTTTCTGGAGAATAGATGGAAATGTTTCTGCCGAAAGTAAGGCGGAAAAGCAGCAGGCCTGTGCACTTAAGAGCTCCACGGAGAGCCGTTAAATATCATGTGCTGCTCCCTTCCATCGTGTGTGATGGGATCTGCCGGACTCGTATAGTTGTCGACTCACACCTCGTCAAAGTAGGGTCAAATGCTTTCGCAGAAGGACTGGTTTACGTCTCCTCTGTGTCGGAACCATTCAAACCGGGATTCAAACTGGGATGGTGTGGATGGAAATACACCTCCCAACTGTACTGTACACAAACACCAACTTTCTGGAGGTTCAGATACTTTTCTTCTCAAAGCAACGGGTACTTTTGTTGTGTGGTTTCAGTGGTGTACGGCTGAGACTGTTAATGTGGGATTTGTGTATTGATAGTGTTTAAATGCAATTTGTGCCATGCTTGTATTTCAACTGATTGCATCATCCAGATTGTATCATAACGTGGAAAGAGTTAATTGCCAAGAAGCTTTGATGACCTTGATGTGTGGCTGGAACTAGGGAGTATCCAGATACAAGTACAGTAGAGTCTCACTTATCCAACACTCGCTTATCCAACGTTCTGGATAATCCAACGCATTTTTGTAGTCAATGTTTTCAATATATCATGATATTTTGGTGCTCAATTCGTAAATACAGTAATTACAACATATCATGACTGCGTATTGAACTACTTTTTCTGTCAATTTTGTTGTATAACATGATGTTTTGGCGCTTAATTTGTGAAATCATAACCTAATTTGATGTTTAATAGGCTTTTCCTTAATCCTTCCTTATTATCCAAGATATTCGCTTATCCAAGCTTCTGCTGGCCCGTTTAGCTTGGATAAGTGAGACTCTACTGTAATATATATATATATATATAGAATTATATTATCATTATTATTATTATTATTATTATTATTATTATTATTATTATTATTATTATTATTAGAAACACAACAAGATGAGTCCACAGCAGACACTCTGCTGGCTGTTGTATTGGATCACACGTCGGACAATTATTATTATTATTATTATTATTATTATTATTATTATTATTATTATTATTATTATTATATTATGACACAGCAAACAAGATAGACATGCTGGATTTCATATCACAAAACCACAAGTCGAACACTTCCCAAGTGTCTAGGACTGTGTGATGTATTTTCGGATGATGCGTGCAGATCCCAGTAGGGTGGCCTTTTCAAGTTGGCAGATCGAAATTTTGTCAATGTCTATTGTTTCCAAATGCCGGCTGAGATATTTTGGTGTGCCCATCACCACCAGGACCACTGCACTGGTTTCTGCCAGAGTCTTTGAAGTTCAATCTTGAGGTCCTGATAGCGGCTGAGTTTTTCCTGTTGTTTTTCGTCAATGCGACTGTCACCTGGGATGGCAACATCAATGATCCAAACCTTGTTCTTTTCCACAACTGTGATGTCTGGTGTGTTGTGTTCCAGAACTTTGTCAGTCTGGATTCGGAAGTCCCACAGTATCTTTGCGTGCTCATTTTCCAATACTTTTGCAGGTTTGTGATCCCACCAGTTCTTTGCTGCTGGGAGGTGGTACTTGAGGCATAAGTTCCAAGGAATCATTTGGGCCACGTAGTTGTGCCTCTGTTTGTAGTCTGTCTGTGCGATTTTCTTACAGCAGCTGAGGATATGATCCATGGTTTTGGTAACTTCCTTGCACAGTCTGCATTTTGGGTCATCAGCTGATTTTTCGATCTTGGCCTGAATGGCCTTTGTCCTGATGTCTTGCTCCTGGGCTGCAAGGATCAGGCCTCCTTTCTCCTTCCTTCTTCAGGGTCCTATTTGTGAGCCAGAGCCAGGTCTTCTATTATTATTATTATTATTAATTGCCTTTGTCCTGATGTCTTGCTCCTGGGCTGCAAGGATCAGGCCTTCTGTCTCCTTCAGGGTCCCATTCGTGAGCCAGAGCCAGGTCTTCTATTATTATTATTATTATTATTATTATTATTATTATTATTATTATTATTAATTGCCTTTGTCCTGATGTCTTGCTCCTGGGCTGCAAGGATCAGGCCTTCTGTCTCCTTCAGGGTCCCATTCGTGAGCCAGAGCCAGGTCTTCTATTATTATTATTATTATTATTATTATTATTATTATTATTATTATTATTATTAATTGCCTTTGTCCTGATGTCTTGCTCCTGGGCTGCAAGGATCAGGCCTTCTGTCTCCTTCTTCAGGGTCCCATTTGTGAGCCAGAGCCAGGTCTTCTCCTTATCAGCTTTTCCTTCAATTTTGTCAAGGAACTTTCCATGCAATGTTTTGTTGTGCCAGCTGTCAGCTCTAGTTTGTAGTGCGGCTTTCTTGTACTGGCTTTTGTCTGCTGTGCTTATTATTATTATTATTACTATTACTATTATTATTATTATTATTATTATTATTATTTGAAACACAACAAGATGAGTCCACAGCAGACACTCTGCTGGCTGTTGTATTGGATCACACGTCGGACACTCATTACTATTATTATTATTATTATTATTATTATTATTATTATTATTATTCTAGGATGATTCTACATTCCTCGATCTCTACTTACGAGAAAGGCATCCTGCGCTCTCACCACGTTGTGCCCACCCGGGACAGCAACGGTACACCGTCTGGTGCTGCATGCTGTGGATTTGCCGGTTGTCCAAATAATACACCATCCTGATGTATAAAAAAAAGGGAAATCAAAACTGGAATCTACGGA
>NW_026943826.1:11396221-11398721 GCF_035594765.1 Anolis carolinensis
TTCGGGCTGCTTAGCTCAACAGCAAAGGAGGCCGCCGCTTCACCATCTACTTGTGACACCGAGTCCTTGATGGAGTACTTCCTCATTCCTTTCCGTATGCTGCTGGAAGGTTTTATGGTTTTGTAGATTAGTTAAATTAGCCTTCCCGCATAAAGCGGTACCTAAATTTCCTACTCAACAGACACAACTGTCTTTCGGGCTGCTTGGCTGAAAACAAGCTAGGCTGCCGCTTCATCGTCCACTTGTGACACCCGAGTCCTTGATGGAGTACTTCCTCATTCCTTTCCGCCATTAGACATGCGACATATATAAACAGACACAGAGGCAATTTAACATTTTCCAGCTTCCGGCTTCATGAGGGTATGCTCGATTCCAGCCATAGGGGGAGCTGCCGCTTTACCATCCGCTTGTGACACCCGAGTCCTTGATGGAGTACTTCCTCATTCCTTTCCGCCATTAAGCATGTGACATATATAGACAGACACAGAGGCAATTTAAAATTTTCCAGCTTCTGGCTTCATGAGATTATGCTCGATTCCGACCACAGGGAGAGCTGCCGCTTCACCGTCCACTTGTGACACCCGAGTCCTTGATGGAGTACTTCCTCATTCCTTTCCGTACGCTGCTGGAAGGTTTTATGGTGTCGTGGATTCGTTAAATTAGCCTCCCCGCATAAAGCGGTACCTACATTTCCTACTCGACAGAGGCAACTATCTTTCGAGCGGAATAGGCCAACAGCAAGCTAGGAGGCTTAACCAGACCTGGGCTGGCTTCGAACTCATGACGTCTCAGTCAGTCGTGATTTATTGCAGCTGGCTACTAACCACATGCACAATGAAGGACTTTCTTACAATGACACCAGAGCCACTCCAAGTGGTCAACCAAGTTTGTAACTTTGTTGTGTTGTTAAGTACAGTATAACTGTATCTTCAATTTGCTTTTGACACAATAGATAAATAAATCTAAAATGTAACCTGGTGTAGTTTGCAAAACAAAGTGCAAACGACAACAACATCATCGATACCTTGTTATTCTATCCTCTCATTCCTGCAAATTGTGCCTGACGTCGGCTTTCATGCCGTTCACGAACTTCCTTCGAGGAGAAGAAATCTCTCAAGTCAGGTGAGCTCCCGCCTGTCAGCTCTAGCTTGTGTAGACATGAGAGAAGCTTCCAAGCAGGACGGTAACACACCCTGGGCAACGTCTTTGTAGATGGCTGATTCTCACACACCGGAAGCGACTTGCAGTATGTTCTTGGGGTGAGCTCCCGCCTGTCAGCTCTAGCTTGCGTGGACATGAGAGAAGCTTCCGAGCAGGACGGTAACACACCCTGGGCAACGTCTTTGTAGACAGCCGATTGTTTCACAATGGAAGAGACTTGCAGTATGTTCTTGGGGTGAGCTCCCATCTGTTAGCTCTAGCTTGCGTGGACATGAGAGAAGCCTCCCAGCAGGACGGTAATACACTCTGGGCAACGTCTCTGTAGATGGCCGATTCTCTCACAATGGAAGAGACTTGCAGCATGTTCTTGGGGTGAGCTCCCGCCTGTTAGCTCTAGCTTGCGTGGACATGAGAGAAGCCTCCCAGCAGGACGGTAATACACTCTGGGCAACGTCTCTGTAGATGGCCGATTCTCTCACAATGGAAGAGACTTGCAGCATGTTCTTGGGGTGAGCTCCCGCCTGTTAGCTCTAGCTTGCGTGGACATGAGAGAAGCCTCCCAGCAGGACGGTAATACACTCTGGGCAACGTCTCTGTAGATGGCCGATTCTCTCACAATGGAAGAGACTTGCAGCATGTTCTTGGGGTGAGCTCCCGCCTGTTAGCTCTAGCTTGCGTGGACATGAGAGAAGCCTCCCAGCAGGACGGTAATACACTCTGGGCAATGTCTTTGTAGACGGCCGATTCTCTCGCACCGGAAGCGACTTGCAATATTTTCTTGGGGTGAGCTCCCATCTGTTAGCTCTAGCTTGCGTGGACATGAGAGAAGCCTCCCAGCAGGACGGTAATACACTCTGGGCAACGTCTTTGTAGACGGCCAATTCTCTCGCACCGGAAGCGACTTGCAATATTTTCTTGGGGTGAGCTCCCATCTGTTAGCTCTAGCTTGCGTGGACATGAGAGAAGCCTCCCAGCAGGACGGTAATACACTCTGGGCAACGTCTTTGTAGACGGCCAATTCTCTCGCACCGGAAGCGACTTGCAATATTTTCTTGGGGTGAGCTCCCATCTGCTAGCTCTAGCTTGTGTGGACATGAGCCCGATTCTCTCACAATGGAAGCAACTTGTAGTATGTTCTTGGGTGAGCTCCCATCTGTCAGCTCTAGCTTGGGACCGGGACCCAAGACCTCCCCTCTTTTTTTTCCGCATTATCCTCTTATCAATAAGGAGAGACTCACATGCCATTGTGCAGCCGGTTTCCCTCGAAGGCCATCAACGGGAGGGCGAAGACGGACAGGGTCCAGAGAGCCATCTCCATCATCACTCAGGCCACTATGCC